>NC_083760.1:24724005-25024005 GCF_963514075.1 Conger conger
AAGGATATAGGAGTTAGTAAGTCATGCGTGCAAGTTAGTAACTCCTATATCCAAGTGCATCTCTAAGTATTTCCTAGTGCATCTCTTTGAATAAAGTTTCTTGTAGTATGTGGATTTCCAAAATGCAAAGAAGGTGAGATCCCCCACCCTTGTTTTGCCACCCAGATGTTACAAAATAAGGAACTTTCAACCAGTATATCCTGTTACCATAGCGATTGAAAATTGAACTGTGAAAAAAGAAATGAATGCAAACAAAACCCTCTTAAGGCGTTAATCCAAATGCCAAATAAATTAATATTACAAATGAACATTATTATACCATTTGTTAAAGGAAGAAATGTATTTTATTAAGGAACAATACAGCAACAATTTGACCAATCTTTTGCACAAGAGAGTTCATGCCCTTTTGATATAATTATAGTCTGCCAAGACATTGACTACCTATGACTTAAACATGGGCAGTGAAATGACACTCATGAATTGAATTTCAGAGGACGCACTGTCTCAAAACTCCCACAAAGAATCTAGAAGGAAATCTGCTCGAAAGGGCATTCAAATATGCCAAGGATATTCTTTACAGATCTGTTTACCACATGCCATCAACACCAGGTACTATGAAAGAAAAATGCAATTAACCGACTGTAATGTAATGACAATAATTGGATGTTCTAGGTAGATGCTGCAAGGGGGCATCGGAAATCATGCGATTTTACCAGCCTGTGTAGGTGCGATTTTACCAGCCTGTGTAGGTGACAGCATGTGTTAGAGATGAGAATACAAGCTTGTTACAAGTCGTGTGGAACTATCAAAGTTCAGTCATGCAAGTTTAGTTAAACAGAAAACACAAACAGTATAACAGATAATAACAATGAGATGGAACCACCTAAATGCAATCTTTGGTAAGTGTAAGCAGTAGTATTCTCCATACTAATGGTGTACAAAGGCCTTTATATAGACTTTTCTAATGAGGAACATGATACTATTCTCATGTAACAGAAAATAAGAAGGTAAAACAGCATATGTATAACATTTCTCACTCAGTGAGTTAAATCCTGTCAAATATAGCTTAATTAACAGTTGGTTCGGCTACTACATCTTAGCTAATATGAAGAAACGGTAAAACAGACATATTGGATTGTCATAACAGACTCATATTGGATTATGTTTTGATAGAGCTGAGTGTGTGCTTGGTAACAACAATGGGCATTCAATTCAATAAAAAACCTACCTGTAGTTAAGCCTGTTTTCAAGATATTGATTAGGTAGCAACTGTGCAGGCATCCATTATAAAAATCAAAGAAGGCAACTTACAAACTCAAACTGTATGAATGAAATGCCATACTGTAGTTGAGTAATGTAGGCTATGTGGTGAGATTTGTTATGAAACTGTCAGTGAAAGATGTGGCGTAAGGATTTCTCATTTTAGAATCACTTACGATAGGCTGATGACAGGCTACTTTATCATTGCACCTGCATTAAAAAAGGTGATCCAAATGTGTTGTTATAGATAGCGGTTTTGCTGCATTTATAGTTATTGTTGTATAGTGAGACTAATTTATTGCCTTAATTGTTAAAGTTAATGTAAACTTGGCAGTTCACATTTTGTGATGGATGACAATATGAGAAAAAACTGGATGGCAACAGATTTTCTTTTAGGCAGCTTACCTGAATAACTGCATACTTCCACAGTACATTATCAGCCCTTATCAAGATGGTGTCTAACAGGAATTGTCATCTAACAGACACGCATTAGTCAGATTCTAGGAAAACATAAGGCAATTGTCAAAGCTGCGGACAGAGGAATCACTGCTGGACTCGGTGAAAAAGTGAAAACAGCAGGCTTTAACATAGAATAAGCAGATCGAGCAGGCAAGGGTTGAATCAAGCAAACAGGTAGTACAGACACAATCAAATCACAATCAAGAGTCCAAAAACCGGGAAGGCAGATCAAACACAGGGCAATGGCACAAAAACACAAAGAATTGGAATGCAATAGTCCAGAAAAGGGTTGGTAACAGGTAATCCAAGACAGAAAGGGGGCAGGTCCAAAAAAAATCAGGAGACAGGGAACACAAAGGGAGGGAGCACACAGAGCAGGCAGGCAGAATAGGCTCCAAAGAAAATTGAGCAAAGAACAGACATAATTAGGACGGGGAAGCAGCGGCTAGACCTGAGGTGAACAAACCTATACGCATGACACAAACAAAACAAACTAGCAACTAGCAATACTGACAAAGGACAACAAACAAACAGCTGAGAAAAATGACAGGAAGGCAATATATACATGTAATGTAATAGGGAGAGGGCCACAGTTTCAACACCAGGAAGAAAAGGGCACAGAGCGTGACAGCAATTACCACATTTAAACAGACCTTTACAATAGAATAGTCATTATGATAATGAATAAAACAAATATTAGTATAAACTAATACAACACAGTATGAACACAAAAATAAAATAATAAGCACAATGAATGTTTTACATTAAATTCAAGATATGTAAGCCTTACATTATTCCTCCCCTCACAAAATAAATGACCTCATTTATTTTTATCTTAAAGTAACATGCAATGTAATATATCACTAAAATATATATTGCGTCACTGTAGCAAAGAATATGTAGTAAGGTCAGAAAACCTTATTCATTAGGTCCTCCAGTTGTTCCAGGGGACTCCAGAATCTCAAAAGAACCTCATAGGAGCTTTTGCATGTGGTACAACAGCATGTCTGACAACACAGGTGATACACTCACACCAGGAATGTATGTCTCGCGTTACAACTGCCAAGCTTGTCGACGGACCTTGGCAGACATATGGGTTGGACATCTTGACGTACCGCAACCTGGTAGATTGTGGACTTTGATGGTGAGTGATAGACCCAGAGCAATCCATTGGGAAATGTCAAACGTTGATACTCATTCAGAACCATCCTTTCTGTTGCTGGTTGTTTCTTCATTTCTTCTCCAGTGTGTAGGTTTGGGACCAAGAGACCTGCGAAGATGGGATCCCTCTATTGTCTGTCATGTCACTGGAGAGCTGGAAGACAAATGGTGAGGAAGCAGCAATCTATGATTTATCTTTTGTAGTCATGGAGGTGTATTACTGGGGGTCCTTGAAGTTCAGTGACAACATGCTGCACACACATGCATACAGATTGGAAGGTGTGACAACAGGAAGTTACTCCTGTCAATGTGACAATCTGCATTCTGGTGGCTCTGACCTTCTCTGTGGACAACAATCCACTCAAAGGGGACTAGCTCTAGGGCCCGGCAAGCACGGCATCCAGTGTGGTCATTGCTTTCTTATTCCCAGGAGAGGCTTGTAGTCAGTAATGATAACAAATGGCTGCTTGTACAAATAGTGGCATTTGTAGAGCATTTCCCAAAAATGTGCTTTTGTTTTTGACGCACGATTGTTCCTGTGGACCACCGTAAAGCAATGATTGCTGCCTGCTCATCAAGCTATATAAGAACTGGAGACAGAATCCGCTTTCCGGCTCCATGGATTCCTATGGGAGCTGCTGAATGGCGCAAGTAGCAAATTCATGGAGGCGGCCATGTTTGACTATGGGGCTTTTGGCACCAGAGCATGTGCATTGGGTACCTAAACACAAAGGATCATGGTGTACGCAGAAGAATGACATCAGCCACATGGATGCACTCTGTGAATTGAGAAAGTGTGAGGGAAGCTGCATAGCTGTCTCGTGTATATAGCAAGAAGCTAGCAAGATTTTAGGGGTGAAAACTGGGAAGTGACTCACTGTGACGAGATCATTTTTAATGTGGCATCTACTTTTCTGTGGGTAAGTAAACAAATAAGCCATGGATTTTTTTTTTTTAAGCATTTGCCGACACTTAACTGAACATTGTATTAGCGAAATATTTACGGAAAGGCTTATAAATGCCAACCAAAGGCTAACGTTAGCAGATAAACCAGCTAACAAGACTGAATTGCTGGGTAGCTAGCTAACTAAATAACTGTTATGTTTGACAAGCTAGCTATCAAGCTGTGGTTGTAGCTAGCCAGTTAGCTCAGCTGTAACTTAGAACAGATGTAGCTGGCTAAGTGAACTAACTTTCCCAAAATGCATCAAAATAGGCACCATAATATTACTTATATTGCTATTAATAGCACAATGTACAATGATACTTTAGTAATAGCTGTCGACAGAAAAAGTCACTACCGATGTCAAATCCATTATCTTGGATAGGTTACACCGGCTATGTGTAACAGGTGAGAAATTGCCTGAGTCCGAGGTGGGATTTGAACCCCGGCCTCTCACTTGTCCAAATTATTTGTTGAACGAACGCGTTACCAGTCAGCTAAAGACAAACTCGCCTCTAGCCAAGGGCAACAACGTTCTTTTGAATTTGAGGGTTACGTCATCAGGGAGTGTTGTCGCGATAACCTGCTACCAGCCTTCGCTTTCACTGCACCATCCGTGCTTACTAGCGAACTAGCTGAGCTAACCATGCTACACTCACCCCCCTTTGACTCCCCCTCCATGTGAAACTCCGCAGCAACCATTTTTATTTTTTTTATTTTTTTTTTTACTCCCACCCAGGTCCGGGTCACGGCACCAATGTAACAGGTGAAGAATTCGCCTGAGTCCGAGGTGGGATTTGAACCCCGGCCTCTCACTTGTCCAAATTATTTGTTGAATGAACGCGTTACCAGTCAGCTAAAGACGAACTCGCCTCTAGCCAAGGGCAACAACGTTCTTTTGAATTTGAGGGTTACGTCATCGGGGAGTGTTGTTGCGGTAACCTGCTACCAACCCTCGCTTTCACTGCACCATCTGTGCTTACTAGCGAACTAGCTGAGCTAACCATGCTACATATGCACAATGACTTCGCTATTTGACAATAGAAGAATGGCCATTTCTGTCATTAAGCAATGAATGCTCTGTCCTTACGTGGGTTTCCTGAACACAGTCATTAGATGGACTCTTAAAAGGAACTTAACAATGAGCATCATTGCAAACAGGTTCCTGCAAAGACATTACTAGTAGTGATAGGTTATACATTTTATCTTGTTGTGATATGTACTCTCAATATAGGCTCCATGAAAAATATTTGACTATGAGGTGACTACACTTTTTATGCAATTTTCGGCTGTGCTTATAAGCATGAATAGAAAGTACATGCATATTGCCAGAGAGGGTGGCAGCAAGCAGTATCTTAAAGAGGTTATTTGCTGAACAAGTGGCCCTGATCACCCGTAACTTATGTGGGAACTAAAAAGACACTTTACGAATGTGCAGAGGAAACCTCGTAATTTTAAGAGGGATCGTAAGATACATTAAAAGAGGTTCTTAGCGTTAAGAGGCTTTCGGGAATCCCACCCCTGATCTTCAGGATTGCGATTCTGGTATTAGCTCAATTTTGACCGGCCCATTTTGTACCACTCTTCACCTCTCCTGTGAAATGATCATGTACAAGACGTATATCTCAAGCTTCTGCCAGGTCACATATTCAGTAATTGCATTCCAATTCATGAGACTCAAAGACCACTTCCACATCAACCAGCACTTGCAAAGTCTGAGACATGCGAGGGAGGTACCTGGCATTCACGTATACGAACAGGAAATATGGAGGTTTGGAGGCATCTGTTCTGAATACAAAGCATTCCGCTGCCCCAGCAGCAAAGCACCTGAGGATGAAAGACAGGTGGAATGGATTATTAATGGGGCTCTGCAAAAGGGCCCTGCCTCTAATTAGGGAAAAAGAGAAAGAGCGTAAGACCAAGGGTCGGTCTAAAGAGTCAAAGGCATCATATTGCTATGCAGTACACTGCTAAAGGTCCAAGATCACAAGAGTTGATTTAATAATGTAAAGACAATAATTAAAGGCCATACTCTCTATTTAATTCTCTTAAGTTTATAATTTAGGGGGGAAAACCTTGAGATGGCACACAAGCAGTCATTAGGGGACAAGTTCTGCTTAATCAAAATGTTTTCTCAGATTTTCCTGTCATTCAATTTGGACTTTGTACCTAATAAGCCAAAGAAAGTGACTAAAGCTCCCATAGCACAAAAGAAAATTGGTTAAGAAAAACACATTTTTATGTTAATCTTTCCTTTTTAAAACCGAAAAAGGACTTGCATACTAGGTAACCCCAAACCAATTATACTTTAATATCCAGTGATCATGGGCAATTAAATCCTTTCCTTTCTTTCTCTCTTTGTTCATTAGAGTCATCTGTGGGATTAAGTACTAAATGTCTGTGGGCTTGCAATCCACTCCCCTAACAAACTGATAGGCTCTGGTTTAATTAGCTCTTGTATGAACTTGCATGGTGCTGATCATCTTATGAATTCTGCATTCTGAGTGGAGCTCAGAAGAACACGAGCTGCATGGGGGACAGATAGCATACCTGGTGATCTCGTTAGCGGCTCAGCTTTGATAAATTAAGAATAACAGCGCAGTGGCTCTGGTCTCTCCTCTGGACATTTCTGGATGTTTCCAGGGCAAAATCACTTTTCAAGCACATTTCCAGAGGCAATATGTTCAAGATTCAGCCAAGGCCACTGCAGATGGAGCCTGTGGAAATTCCCCATTGCAGTCTGTCATATAGAATCACGTTTTTGGTGGATACAGTAGCACTTTTGCATCTTTTACTGAAACCTAAATTATGAGGAAGTGTGAAGAGCTAGGGCTCAAACATTAGATAGAAGTCCTGATGAATGTCATATTTAGGAACTTGATCTCTACTAAAATAGGGGCAGGACCTTCAAAGACAGAGTAAAGTTAGAATATTTTCAACTTTGCACTGTTTTGGTTTTCTATAGCTAGAATTGATCCAGACCTTTCAAGACTTGGATCTTTTGGCAAGGCGTGAAAAGATGCATTCTTATCTCTGCAATTTTTAATCACACAATAAGGCATTGTTGAACTTTGTTGACCTGTACAATATGCATTGAGAATTTGGTCATGGCTTTGAACTTGGGAGCGCACACTACATAAATAATCATACTGGGAGTGTTTTGGCTACCACACATTGGTCAATTCAAATTAGAATTTGGAACGTCACAATTTCGGTCTCAAAACCACCAATACCAAATGCACCATCAAGCAGCAATGTCAAGCATTGTATAATTTTTAGGAAAATAAATCAATTAATTACATACATGTATTCAATTATTTTAACATCAATGTGTAAGTAATGTATAATCTTTGGACATAATATAAGCCTGAGCATGTGCAGTTCCATAAATGCTTTAAATGCCAGCCTGTTGCTTTCATAGAAGGGCCACAATATATGGTGGTTCAGAGCACTTGAAGGAGACTACTCTTCTTATGGGATTTAATCCATCCAGCACTGAGAAAAAATAATGTTATAATTTACACCCCATAGGGAGTGGTGTATACCAGTTCAGTGCATTCTTGCTTCATAACAATGTACTAAACAGTTTATTTTGACACACCCAATGTTTTGTATCTGACTGATTTATTCAGATTTCTCAGCCTCATGATCACCTGCCAGAGTGATGCCACTTTGGTCCACATGCTGAGAGACAGCAGGAACAGATGCCAAATTCCACACCTAGAATCAACACTAGACATTTTGTTAGCTTTATTTTGCATCAACTAATGATGCAAAGAAAGATAAACAGCTGGCCATGAAGCTGCTAAGAAGACAATTATTATTCAATTTTACTTTTGCTCTCCTAAAATGGGGGGAGTATGTATGAAAATGGCTGTAATTCCTCCATAGATCACCCGATATGGATATAAATACCGTCATATTAGACTTGACACAATGCAATTGATTAGGTGCCTGGCTTTCAATGACAAAGGAAAGAGGAGACTCAAAGTATAAAGTAGTTTTAATTTAGATGTCTAATTTCGACAATGACTTTATACAAACCTATTCATTCATAAATGCAGGACATTTTTTAGATCCGTTGTGCAGGCTTATGCAAAATTGGTTCAAAAGCTCTTATTTATTATTTTAACCCTTATGCACAATCTATGCAAATATATAGAAAAGAAAAACTCATATCACTTTTGACCCATGTTGAGCATCAAAGGGTTAATAGGAGGTTTTGAAATGACCACCACATGCTCAAATTCAGCTGTTACATTTGGTTATCTGGTTGGATCTATCAAACAATTGAGAGAGTCTGACATCTCGCAATAAAATGTTCCATACTTTGCACATTTTCTTTTATTGTTTAGGCCTTGAGGAACTCACACAACGTATTGAATGTTCTTTTAAAATACACTCCAATTATATAGCTATCAAAGCAACACTACACTAGAAGAAAGCACACACTTCCTACCTAATGTAATGCAAAAGTCTAATTCATTGTGCTGACATACCATTTAAAAACTCTTAATAGTACACAGTGTTATTTTGTTTCGAATTGGAAAAATAAGCAATTATAGTACATGCCTACCATGGTAGAATGAAATAGAAACATTTGTTGATATTTCACTTACAACACCCTATTATAGAGTTTACTGATATAGCTGTAAACTTCATTGCTCAAAATAGCTTTGAATTAACAGAATTACAAAAATGGTATTAGCTTTCTTCTTCCCAGGGGCCATAAAGCAGGTAAGTAGTAAGGCACAATTCTTAACTTAGACCATTCTTCATTTATGCAAATATGTACCCTGAAGGACATCAGGGAATGCAGCTGGTTTGGACCTGTCACACTAAAAGCTTGTTCCATGCATTCATTGTTTGAGGGCTTCAAAGCATGTCTAGGAATTATGTACTTACCCTCTTTGTAGTCAAAAATATACATTTAGTGTGTCACTGTCCTGTATTGTATTATCATTTATCATTATTATCATTTTGATGTGACAGCATATTCATGGTGACAATTGCTGTAGAGTATCTAATGTTCTCACAATCCTATTCTTGCTTACATGCCTGAACTGTACAGATCTGTATATTACACCTGTGTATCTGTACATATAAATGATAGTGTCCCTCACTGTTTGACAAATTGTTTGTCTGAATGTTTTTTTCATTGCAAAATTGCAGTACTTTCATATTACCATGGATGGACCAGGAAATTATGCAATCAAGGAGGTCTAAGTAGCAGCAGCTGTTGAACAGTGCATTGCATTCAATCTTCTCCTATGCTGTAAATAAATGGATGTATTCACATAATCCCACATGATTGAAATTTGTCATAAGCACGTTACGAGTTTGTGGTTCTGTAAACAGCGTCCACTTCTATATATAGCACGTCCAAAAACACAGAGAAAAATGCAATTAACCCTGTTTTATCAAAATATCAATGTCCATTTACATGATTATTTCTATGCCTCTTCTTCCTTTGAGAATGTGGCTTAGATTCAACCAAACCTCAATGCTTTCAATGCTCTAAAATTATTTAAAGCAACGTTACTTTGGAGAGTGCAAGCATTCTACTTAAGAAAGTTTATTTTTCTGAGTAATGCAGCTACAAAACGCAAATATCCAGTCAGATTGGCATTAAGGTCATACTTTGTTTTACTTTTTGCCTTTATAATTGTATAATGGCGGCCTGTAGCGTAGTGGCCCTTGAGCAAGGCCCTTAACCCTGCATTGCTCCAGAGAAGGATTATCTCCTGCTTAGTCTAATCAACTGTACATCGCTCTGGATAAGAGCATCTGCCAAATGCCATTAATGTAATGTAATGTATTACTATTAAGGCATCAAAAGCATAGATGTGTTAACACCATGTTCAAAATAATGTTTTTTATTTTTATTTCTTTCAACACAATGAAAATAACAAACTTCAACAAAAAATGTGGAAACAGTTATTAGTAGTATTATTTTTATTGCAGACATTGAGGGTGACATCATTAGTCAATGCAACTGCAGGAAATCTAAAAGCAAAACCTATCAAATATTGTTATTGCACTAATACATACACTAATGTAAGCACAGCAGCAATTTAAGTCCTGTGAGACCCTACAGCATATACAATCCAAATTATTTCCTTGATAGTTTACAGAATGGCACTGTTCATGTGACTCAAGGCATAACTTGAGACAATTTCAGAACTCAGTTAGAAGATGGCTTCTTTCCATTTGTAAGCTTTCAGGGGAAGGTATATTTTCAGGGGAAAAATATAAACATTTACTAAAGCTACCAGTGGATTACCACCGTGTTATAATAATCCATATCATATAATATTATGAATTCCTGATTTACTATGTTATCGTAATTTTACAGGTGACATGGACGTTGACATAAAACACCATGCATTATGGATTTATATTTGGATTTATGATTCAGATTGAAATAATTGTATACGTATGAATCCACAGTATATGGATGTATGCAATCAGCTTTTATCTAAGGTTCACAGCATTGTCGCACAAGACTGAAGTAATTTTCAGGTTAGGAACACTGAGAAAATTCACACTAGCAACCTGCTTGTTCCAATAAATCCAATTCTCACCTTTTACCATTTCCATGATAAACATTTTTTGAGCTGTGCTCCAAAGATTATTTCCCGGGTGGATCACAGGCACATGGGAAATATTCTGTTCCTCACAATGAGTTTAGTAAACTTTCACATCTCCAAATGATTGCTATTTTCTTTTTCGTCAACATAACGTGAAAACAAATCGTGATAACAGGGCTTTGTTATTTATACCTATTCCTATGCATTAAAGCCCAGAAAGGTTCACTGTCAGGCCATACAAACTAATCCTTTTGCCTGTACAATTTTCTAATGAGTTTCAGTAGGGCCAGATGTTTTAACAAACTGCACCTACTTGAAAAGTCATATCCTCGCCTGTGTTGTGGGATGAAACCTGCTCCTTGGTTGTATCTAAGAGGAGAGGTTTATTTATGTAGGGCACCATTACATTTCTGCTGCAGTCAGCTGCTCGGCATCACTATGACCATTGGCGGTACACTCTTATTTTGTGTCAAGACATAAGTGCTGATGTCATTGATTCATAAGATAAGCTGAATTCTATTTTTGTGTCTCTGCACCATTATTACAGTGCAGCTAGCTATCCAAAACACTGGCAGAATACATATTTGTTCTGTCTTTGCTCCTTGATTATCTTAGGGATGAAACTGCATTGCTGCATTAGAAATAGAATGAATTCCCAATTTCATTCCATAGAATGAAACTTCAGCCATGCATGGGCATTGAATGAGTGAAGATACACATCTGATGCACATCCTGTAACTAAAAACCAAGAGGCTCTTCCATGAAATCCTGGATCAACAGTACCGGCGAACAAGATTTTTGTCACCAGACATTTGTTCCACTGCCTATACAGTTATGTGTGTCTTCAGAAGAAAGCAAAGTCTGCATTTTGATGGTATTTCAGAGACCATGTTATTGTATAATCCTTTGGTTGTACGGTATGCTTAAGTGATGAAATAAAATAGTTAACTGATAAGACTTTTTTTAAGTTACTGCAGTATATCAGGACAAAACTATTCAGGATGACATGTATACATATGCACACTCATGGGAATAATACCTGAATTGTATTATATATAGTGAGCTCCATAAGTCTTGGGACAAATACTTTTTTCTTGTTTTAACTCTGTACTCCAGAATTTTATCTTATTAAAGAATATCCTTCATTATTTTGTTTTATTTTCCATAGACTTAATGGTCAGCTAATTCTGTCTTTGAGTTGAAGGCTGGAGTTGAATACATTTTGGCATAGTTCTTGCCATTTCTTATTTTTCAGTCCAATTTGCAGGCATACACATCACACATTTTAAAGCATTTTAATTTCTTCAACAGCACTGATATGCCGGAGTAATTTCACAGTTGATTCTGGCTTTTCCAAATTTTAAATGTTTTATTGATGATTTGAGAAGAGCAGCAAGTTTCCACAGTGTGTGCAATCTAAATCCGGCAAAGAAAACATCTTTCCATCATTTACTTTTCCATCCATTGATCTCGCAGGCTCAGTTTGCCATGTTATTTATACAACACCCAGTGTTCCTTTGCTCCAGAAATTGGGACTTTTTTCTGCAAATCAAAAGTTGGTGAAATGTGTGGCCATGGGGGAATTTTGTTTTTAATTTGGTATATGCTGAAAATATTCAGATATTGTTTATAATAAATCTTCTAGACCTGCAGTATCAAAGCTGAATAGGGACTTGACTTACAAAAATGGTCAAAAGCTTATGTAAAGTTATGTTTACTATTATTGCTCAACTTGTTGGCAGCCTCGATAAATGTAAATTGAGGACCACAATACCGCATTGTGTGGCTTTGTGAATAGCCAAATATTCCAGACAACGATAGAGCAATTCCAATTAAGAGGAAAATGGTGACGTTGGCCTGTATTAACATTATCCCACAATTTTGACTCACAATGGACTAGTACAATCAATAAATAATTTCTGTTAGCTGTTTATTTTAACGGAAAATGTCATTATTATATTTATTTTATGGCTCATGAACATGGTTAATTGTCAAATTTGGTCAAATTTCTTAGCACATTCAACATACTTTCCCACAATTCCAGTTTCTGCCAGCATGTATGTCTTGATTTGAATAGCTAGTTCATTTTACAAAAACCTGCTGTGAGGAATGAAGATGGAGATCTTCCTTGTTTTTTTGTGTTTGAATGTCTGTAATGTCAATAAGGTGCACCACATGTTGAAGCACTGTGGGCTACCCAGCAGCAAAATCTGCTAGCCCACCCTAATACATAGGTGGACACAAGTATCCTGAATTATAGATATTATCTGTATCATTTGTTTAGAAAATAATGTTACTACATCTGTTATCTTACTTATTTTATTGTCTGAGCTTAGTATTATAAAAAATAAATAAAAAAAACGTGATGAGTAATACAGTATTAGACAACTATTCAAGAAAATAACATCACAAACTTTGATCTTTCATTCTGGTTTATAAGCTTTCATTCTGGTTTGTGCTGTTTACTCTCAGAGCACTCTATTAATAATAAGCACTTTATATAATAAGCAATTAATTTATGTATCTTACTTGCAACTTTGGCCACTGTTCACAATTCGGTATAATGTCTAAATGAAAATGGATCAACTCAAAGTCATCCATTGGTAATCTCAGGCAATCAGATTTGTTTTGTAAACCATGGTCATTCAGGAACAAGGACATACTGGTAGTTAGCTCCTCAGGATTTCAAGCAATTAATAAAAAAGAAAAAATTTAAATGCAATTAATCACAATTAATCACAGCAAACCCTGCAATTAGCTAGTTATTTTACAGCCCTAATTCATGAGGAGAAGTTGAGGACAATTATTGATTGTATCCAGGCTGGTGGGGATTCACACCAGGGAGAATTCTGGGTTTTATGCGGCATTGTTAATATGGGCCGTTTTCAAGTTCCAACAATGAAATTGCTTCTGAAATCTAGACATCTGTGTCACTGCATTTGCCAAAAATGTCACCTAATATCTTATTTTCCAGCTGAAATGGTGTGATGATGGAGACTGCCCTGCCGCTGAGGTTCCCTGCAGCCCACCTGCAATTTTGACACACTCTGCAAAACTGAAGATACCACGCGCAAATAATCCTTTAGGACATGAAGTATTTGTCACATCACCTCTTATCACTTCACACATACACACAGACACATGTACATGCATGCATACAGTATAACCGACAAACTAGCATAAATACAGCCCTGGGCCGGTGAGACTTAAGGGGTTAAACAGAAATGAAATAAAAGCTGGAATTTGTACAGTTTGTACGACAGCTGGCTGCCCATGATAGCTGGTTTCCCCCGCACAGTAGCTACTAATGTTACCTCTTATTTTGGGGAGATTCTACCAGCATATGTATTTCCTCTCCTGGGCAGGAAGCTCATGCCAAAATCCAAAAGACTGCTGGACTTTCAGAAGACTTGAGATGTCTGATAAAAACAAAACTGACAATGAATTGATGCGTTTGTGAGTACCCTGCTGAAAAAAAACAGGCAGGAGGAGATGTGAACGAGTTAGGGCAGCATGTGGATCAATAGGGACAGTGAGGGGGAGGGAGTTCAGCTCATTTCGCAAATTGTATCAGTTCAGTAGCTGAAATTTAGTTCAATTTAGTTAATTGACAGTTTGGTGCATATCAAGTTGTTCAGAAGAAAGTTATTCAAAGCTATTGTCAATTTTAGCTTATGGCAATTATGGATGCAATTAAAGAAGCTGGTCTAACTTGGAATGTGTTGGTCAACAAGCTAGTGTTGGTAGCTTGTCTGAGCTTGTCTGTTTCAAAACAGCTCGTCAAACCAAGCATATTTCCTCACCTGGGTAGGAACACATCATTCATTGTTCAAATATGCTGATGTCAGCTAGTAGCCGGACAAACTGAGGATTTTCTATTTTCACTAGCCTTACCATCATAACTGACATACACACAGTGAGCACTTTAGGTATTTATTAGACTTATGTTTTAGGCTTCTACTGCTGTAGTCTATCCACTTAGAGTTACGATGCGGTGTGTGTTCAGAGATGCTCATCTGCATACCAGTGTTGTAATGTGTGGTTATCTCCTCTGACGTCTCTCATTAACAAGGCGTTTCTGTCTGCAGAAGTTCTGCTCGCTGGATTTTTTTTGTTTTGCACCATTCTTTGCAATCTAGTGTGCCTGAAAAGCCCAGGGGATCAGCAGTTTCTGAGATACTCAAACCACCCTGTCTGCCACCAATAATCATTCCATGTTTAAAGTCACTTAGATCACATTTTTTCCCCATTCTGATGGTTGATGTAAACATTAACTGAAGCTCCTGACCTGTATCTGCATACTGTATGCATTGCACTGCTGCATTGCACTGCTGCCACACAATTGGTTGATTACATAATCACATGAATAAGTATGTGTAATAAAGTAGAAATGTCCTAATAAAGTGCTCGGTGAGTGTAGGCTCTAGGGCAGAATTGTGTTGCTAAAAACTGACACATACAGCTTCAGAAATTATTTTTTGAAACATTTTATTGTGTTGTATATTTATTTAATATTTTAAATCCTTTCCTGTGGCACTCCAAATTCTGATCAGGTGCATCCTGTTTGCTTTAATTATCCTAAGAGATGTGTTTAGAACTTGATTGGAGTCCACTCCACCTGTGGCAAATTGAATTGATTGGACATAGTTTTGAAAAGCACACACCTGTGTATATAAGGTCCCACAATTCACACTGTATGTCAAAACAAAAACCAAGCCATGAAGTCCAAGGGACTCTTTGTAAATGTCTGTGATAAAATTGTGGTGAGGTATAGATCAGGGCAAGGATATAAAACTATATCTAAAGCTTTGAGTGTGTCCATGGGGCACAGTGGCCTCAATAATTGTGAAATGTAAGAAGTTTGGAACCACCAGGACTCTTCTTGGTGTTGTAACCGGGCTAGAAAGCTTTGGTCATGGACGTGAGCAAGAACCCAACAGTCACTCTAATAGAGCTTTGGAAGTCCTCCGCAGAGATGGGAGAACCTGCCGGAAGGACGACCATCAATCAATCAATTAAATCATTTTTTTATTTGTTTAACCCCTCCAGACATGTATTATGTTCCAGGGATGGAAAAAAAACATAACTATACATTTTTCCTATCCTAAATATATCCAGAAATGAGATTCAATGATTCAATTCTTTTTTTTTGTACATTCCAGTGGACACAAATGTAACATGTCAGATTTAATGTACTTGTATTTTTAATAGATTAATGTCCTGGAGAATTAACTTTACTTGTTTTGCTTAGCATAAGTATCATCCCTTTGGTAAAAACAACGAAAACAATGACAGAATTCTTGAGACAACAGACTTATTGAGACAAGGACTTCTTAGGTCAGCTAACTCATTTTCTGTGGGCATTCATGAAGCAGTTTCTTGTTGGAAAAAAAACAGTAGTGGGCCTTGCACTTGTCACAGAAGACATGTGTTCTTCCACTGCAGTGGGGCAATTTGCTCCTGGTTGCCTCTTTTTTGTTGTCGAAGTTTGGCATATGGTCCATCAAGTCTGTATGCACCACTTCAATAGGTAATCTCTCTTTGGCTGCAAACCTTTGGACTGCTTCATCTAGAGATGAAATGCTTGGTCTGCCTCTTTTCCTCACTGCCTGAGGCTTCCCAGCATACACAAGGGCCTCAGCCACATTCATCTTAAAGTGAAGCAGATCCAACGTGTACTGGGTAGGGAAACCTGCGGTACTCCAGCCAGCTGTTCACAACAGGAAGATCAACAGCATGAGTTATCATCTGAAGAGGCCATTCTCTGGACCTAATGTGTATTCTATATAGACTGATCGGCTGGTCAAGCTTGTCCACCCCACCCATGGCCTGGTTGTGCCTCTGAACAACCTCAGGACGCTTGATCCTCACATCTCCCACCTCCCCACTACATCCTCCTCTCAAACACAAATAAGGTTGGAGGAAATGACCACAGACATCAGACCACTTTGTTAGTACAACCTTTCCATCCCTGATCTCATCATGGTTCCCTCTCCCTTCTTTCGCCATGTCGTTATCACTGATCAATGGTGGCTTGGCAAAGCAGCACCCCCTGGCTGTACCAGCTGCATAGATGTTCTTCTCTGCAAGGATGTCAAGCACATTGTATGTTGTGAAACAATTGTCAAGGAAGAGTTTGTGGTTTGGGTTCTGCGGCCTTTGACACAGGTCTTATCCCTTTCAGAGAGCTCTGTTGTGGCACCTTGGTAGATTCCAAAGTCATATGACAGGCCACTTCTGCCCCAAAGGGAGTACACTTTGATCCCCCATGGCTCTGTTTTCCCTTTGACATACTGAAGACAAGAGAGCTTCCCTCTGAATGGGCAGAACTTGGCTTGTGTATAAAAACATGAAACTATATTCTTAAACAGCGGTGAAATGTATTTACCACAATTGTGCCAAGACAATATAGGAACTCCTTCAGCTTGCAATGTCAGACTTCGCTATGGGCCTTTTGTCCAAGAATAAACTGGTGTGCTTCAATGGAAACACACCAGTATATGAAAGGAAATACACATTTTAGTAGTTCTCAATTAAAATGTTCATTTTTTTAGCTCTGTTGATGTTCGCAGGTAACTGTGACATTATATTTGGAAAGTGACTGTAACAGAGTTTTTCGAATGTACATTTTCGGATGATAAATATGGAATGTAAGTTGTGAGTGTTATCCGGTAATGAAGTCGGCTAAACAACAGTCCCCCTAGTGGTGTGGCTGAACATTACATCTACTTATTTTCATGACAAATAGGTGCCGGTGACTCATAGAATTAAGGAATAAATGGGCACACCCTTTTATGTCCTGGCCAGGACTAAGTATGTGGGGCATTCCCAGGCATCAGCGTAATTTAAACCCTGTCAGGAACAATATCTCATTTCAGGTATTAATCTTATAGCCAACATTATCCAGCTTAGTGTAGATATACTATATAGACTCTTATCCAGTATGTTGATCCAGCCACTTCTTCTGCCAAGGAAATTTTAAAGGACACCTTTTTATGAGAGCTAAAAATAGCTGGGAATAACAATAGACTTATGATAGTTCGAAGCTCCCCCAGTTCTAATGCATTATTCATGCAACTTTAAGCACTCAATCAGAGTCACATTTTAGACTGTAATGTACTTGCAGTACATTACCAAAGGATTTATCAGAACAATATCATTAGCAATGTAGCTTTTTTTAAATTGCCCAAAAGTGCGGTAGCCATTTAATTCATGAGGAAAACAAGGAAAACATGAGCACCAAGTATGCAAGGTGATTATCCTGTCTGTTAGTCATGGTACTCTTAGACCTCTCTTACTCTTAGAACTTTCTTCAATATATTAATGCAGAACATCAGTCTCAATTGGTATACAGAATGATTTTGTTTTTCATAGGAAATCTGAGCTTTGAAAATAAATTAAAAATCCAAAGAATGGGTTTTTTGTGAGTCATGTGACCCAACTGTCAATGGACTCTGAATTCTGAATGAACTGTATAATTCCATGAGATCCTGCTGAGCTTACCCGGGGCCTCAGGGTGTGTCTGACAGAGTATCTTGCAGTTACACAATGTCATGGATTATTACAGCTATCCTTGAGGATTCTAAGTTCATTCTAAAGGCCATCCTTCCCGTTTTCTTCAAGCCCCTGAATGCCGAACTCAAAGAGTAAGGTTTAATTGTATCTCTAGATTAGTGTGCCCTCTAGCTGCAATCTTTGGTACAATGATGGTAATGTATATTAGCCTTTTGGCAGGGAAATAACATGGACTGAACTGTCATTGAGGGAATTGTGTGAATTGCTTGATTTTAGCACGGTTGAGCTGGTTTAAATTCATTGTTAGTAAGAAAATATCTCAACAAATATTTTCTTTGCACCTGTAATTTGGTTAAAGTTATGGGTACATAATCAGAAATCATTACTCTCTATTATCTATGACAACTTCACATTTGTTTTATGTACCAACAATGTTTCACATTTTCTGTGAAAGTTGTAACACAGAAACTGGGAACAATTGCATTGCTGGAACATTCTAGGATGAAATGCCACAGAGGATAAGTTTGTTAGTGCTGAAAATGTTGTTAAATCAGTGAATAATATTTGGTTGCAAATATTGCCTTTGGAATTCCAATGCAAGAAATAGACAAATAAACAAAAACATGCAATGTCTGTGATGGGCATAATACAATTACTGGACTCTCTTTTATCAAACATTTGAGGGCTCTCAAGAAGATCTAAACTGATTATAGGATGTTAAATTTGGTGATTGAAGAATAGGCTACCATTCATTCCCTCCCGAGACCTCTTCCTTCAGACATTTGTTACCCACAAGGATATTACCTATGATGGGTTATACAACTTTCATATGCAAGCAGCCATTGCTTTCGCATTTCATCATGTAGTACAGTAATATTGTTGCAGTCACTGGGTAAAATGAGTTATTCCATTACAATAATATCTAAAATCCCCTGTGCTTGGGCTATAAGGACACTAGCCCTCACAGTTGATAAGCACGCTGACCGTAGCGCACTTGGCAGGTTCCGCATAATTAACTCGCCCTGTTTTCGATCACGATGAGAGTGGCAATGCTCCGGAGTCAATGAACAGAAGTCCCAGTGACATGGCAGCTGAAATCCCAGCTGTTAAGACCGGCCACAATCGAGCAGTGACATAGGTTAATTAGTGGAATTCCTTGCCATGCAACTGATTGATTTAATCACTTTATTACTGCATTTATTTCTCCCGTAATTAATTGCTTCCATTCTATTTAGAAGTAACTGCCTTGGCAAGCCATTCTGAATAATTGCAGGCAAAATTATACCCATAGAAAGAGTAGAATTCAGAGATTATTATTTTTGTGATATGTGAGATTCTGGATTATTGTACATTCAACTTGGGGGCTCCTCTCACGTGTGTGTGTGTGTGTGTGTGTGTGTGTGTGTGTGTGTCATTTTCAATGAGAAGAACATAAAGCATGGCTTTTCAATGCAGCCATGTTTTTGGTAAAGGCTGGGTCAATACAGGTCACTGTGGCTATTAGAGAATACTAGAGAAAAGCAATTACATCAATCCTGCTTAAATTATTATATTTAATATCTGTATCAAAATGATGAGTGGAATTAAAGAGATGCCTGGCCAGATTGTGTGTGGGCAAGAACACAGAGCATTGTTAAATGAACTAGACATTTTGTTTGATCAGTTAGCCATTTTAGGATGGTTTGTGATCATATCTGTAAGTTGAATGGGTCTAAATGAACAGAAAGTAACTACATTCATTGTACACTCTGGCAGCAGATGTGTGAGCTATCTCTGAAAGGAGAACAGACTAGCATGACAATGAGCATTCCCCTGGCCGAATTAAAATCAATGATTTCTTGCAGTAGTGGCACGAACAGCATTGTTTTGCTTACCGTTTTCATGGAGATGCTGGAATACATAAAGCTGTCCCTGTTGGTAACAGTGTGATTTCCTTCCTTCTTCTCAGCAGTTGCATATGTGCACAGTGTGTGAGAGCACATATGCACATGAATAATGCATAGCGCATTACCATTGACGGTGATGAAGTTGCCACATCCTTTTATGGAGAGGGTTTACAAATGGTCCTATGGTTCTCTGTCAGATCTCTGCTATTCCGTTAAGAATTGCAGCAAGATTAGGTGTGAATTATAAATGAAGAAGTGTATACGAAAAGCAACAGCCTCCACTGAGAAATCCATAGCCTAGATACAAAGAACAGACAGCCTTTCATTGCCATATTGACAACTAAATAGCAGATATGAGATGCATTTTAATAACCAGGAAAGATCATTTTCTACAGAACATTTAATTTAAGGTGCAGGCTAGGGCCATGGTCAAGTGTGATACTTATGGTTTGTAAACAACATGGTTGGCATACTAATTACAAGGTATACTGTATGTTTATACCTTGTCTAATTGCAGTTGTTTTCTTTACTTTATCTCTGGTGCCTTGCACAAAATATGTTCTTCCATGAGTACACTGAGATGTACCTTGTTCAGTGCCCTGGGAGCCCCAGCATAGGGACTCTACCGTATGTTTATAGGTAATGCCTGATCAGACATGACCTCTAGTTCAGTGCCTACAGAGTGACTGGATATACACGCCTGTAAGATAATGAGAGAAAAGTAAAGAGTTTACTCAGCGAATTCAAACATCAGCAGTTGTGTCAGGGAAGTAATAAACCAGCGTATCGCAGGAGAGGCAAACGCATTGTTTATTATACCCTGCTGGGACCCTGCTGATGAAAGTAATATCCGTCTGGATGAGAAGTGTACCGGTGTCATCAAATGAGTCCAAATGATATAGGCCCTTATTTCCTTCGCGATGCTAATAAACGTCATCAAGAAGTGCTGTGAGAAATTATCGCATGGACTAATGAGTAAGGACCAAAAACATGTGAATGGGTCAATATGCCTTCTTTCAATAGCAGAAAGAGGAGGCCGAACCTCATGCTGTGGTTTCTTACAGACACCTGTACAGGAACGGATGGGCTGTTGTGTAATTCTGTTGCGATCTGTTTTGCTGTAGGGAAACTTCTTGTCCCTGCAGTAGAGCAGTTGAAGTCCCCAGAGTTAAGTGCATTAGGCTTTCCAGGCGGCTTATTGCTTTCTCCAATTTCCTTTCCTGTGGGTAGCGATTGAAGAGATAGCTAATGCCACATTAATTTGAGAGAGAGGAAGAAAGAGAATGAGAGAGAGAGAGAAAGAGAAAGGGGCTACAATGGAAACAAGTAAGCGGTGTCCTAGAATAAGCACTTTTTGCAAAAGCAGTGAAAGACCAATTTCTTATAGTGTGGAAATAGATGATCATTTTGCAGAGGTGAGGGAGTAAGGTTAATTCCCTGTTAATACAGCATTGTTTAAATAATGAGCTACTTCTGCTTCGTATGAGGAGAACTGATTTAGTGGCATCACAAGCAATCTCCATGTAAACCAACTGCACATTTTACTAGCACCAAGGGACTGTTATTTATATCAGTTAGCATTAAACAAACAAACATTTATAGCGGGCTATCCCAGTTTCCAGTGACCCACACGGTTACATTTAGATGCAGGCATGTGTAGTAACTGCTCGAATGAAGTACAAATATTTCATCGAGTTGGTAATTTTTCCTGCATTGGAAGCACACCTTTTAAACATGAAAATATTCACTCCAGAAACAAATAGCTTTTAGCCAAAGAAGGGGCTCCATTAGATATCTGCAAGAGAACAGCGCAGATAAGTATTTCCAGAAAGATGAGTCCACTATACGCAGCACAGTGGCATCTTGACACACTCATCAGTCAACCATGACTTAATGTGACAGGTTCAGGGAGTTTTCCTGTTTTGGATAGTTTGGAAGCTTCCTTCTACATCTTCTATGCGCTTCCTTTGTGGCGAAGGGAGGCTCCTGGGTATCTTTCGGTTTTGATTCGCCTTGAGATCAGCTGGGTGATCATCATCCATCTCCAGTCTGAAATTGGGAGGGCCGAGGTTGTTTTGACAGCTGACACGCAAATATAAGGCAACGCAATCCAAATGAGGCTGGCAGAGACAGCATACTTGACAAACAGGGGGAATTGAACGAGCCGGGCTCTCTTCAATGGGAAAACTAATTTAGGATGTTCTGCTCTGCCTTCCAGCACTGGAGATGCTGTTCAGCTTCTCTTCAGTTGGCACGAGATCCATTCAGATGACAGGAGCGGTCTTGTTATTATTCTTCATGTTCAGAGTGGCTGAAAAACACATCAAAACTTTGAAGAACTTTTACAAATTGCAAGACCAGTGCTGATTGTTTTTGTGAGACAAGAAAATGAGGCTATTGATTATAACATAAACCCACTATATAATCTGGAATAATCTGATATAATGATATAATCTGGCCTTTTTTGACCTGACACGCTTTCCTCGCAGACAACGTTTTGGAATTATTATTGTAATGCGGAGAACTGTTCGTGAAGCTTAATTAGTTGTATTGTAGTTGTTACAGTACAGGCATGCCTCTTGGTCTGTGGTTGTGAGGTTAGGGGCCACAGTTCTGTTTATCTGTAGAAGGAACAGTACTGGAGCCAGCCACTGCAAATGTCAGACTTTTGACTTTTGTTGATAATCCATCTATTGATGATCTGCATCAAAAATAACTTTTTCACATTTTTTTATTTGAGAACCTCCAGCTCATTTTTACATAACACAACACAGACCATTAGGGGCATTAAGTGTGCTGGCCAAAATACACAGACAGTCATTCCATTTGGCTTACATTATAAGAGCTCATTTTGGCTGCAAGCATTTAGAAATTGATTTTGGAACAGGCTCAAGTCCATGGTACTGTGCACATACAGGACACAGTTTATGAAGTGGCCAGACTACTTTTCAAACAACCTTAGTTTACTGAGGCTTTGATACAACATATTTGAATGTAGGGAATGAAATGGCACCAGTTTCCAATTTAAATTAATCCTGGAGGTACTGCAAAATTTAGAATTGGTATTTTATAATCATTTCATTAAATCAAATTAAATATGGCAGTGCTTCCTGGCTCTTTTATTAGTGGGTGCTTTCTAGACATTTTGCAGTTTCTGGATAATTGAGATGTGCTCATCACTTGAAATTAAATTAGGTAATCAGCTGGGGGGCAATAATTACCTCATCCAGTCCATTGACACGGTGCAAATATTTTTCAGTGCACAGGAATGTTCATATATTATATCTCTTCTGTAGGATGGTGCGGAAATGAGAGTGTCTGGTATTGCATTACTTACATCATAACTAAAGGAAAGGAATCTGTTGAAAGTGGTGGAAAATGTTGTCACAATTAAATGGTAATTTGATCACACAAGATACATGTTAGTATACCTTACGCTCTATACTGAAATCTCCTGAGTGCAGTCAGAACTGACAGACTATTTGCAGTTTGTGACTGAACTCAAAAAAACTAGTGCTAAAGAGAAGCTCTAAGGCTTCAGAATTTATTACATTTATTAAAGCCATAGTTTAATGTACAATAGACTGTTTGTGGGCGTGATTAAAGTGTATTTAATTTTGTTTTGACATGCACCTATTTAAAAACAAAAACTTGTTGTTTCATTACCATGAAAGAAATACATTAATGTGAGTGAAATCAAACAAATTGCACATTTGTTTATGTCCTGTTAAATTAAAATTCAGTCAGCATTTATCAAGGGTTGCAAATGCACTTAACCAGAGCATAACCAATTTTAACACAATCAATGGGGGGGGGGGGGGGGGGTACCATGTGTTGATTTAATATTTGTATGGTGATTGTAATATTTGTAGCCGTGCTCTAATCAGTGGCTGCACTTCATCCTCAGCCAACAGACACACGGGTCTGCATCCAGGCAAGAGTTGTGGAGAATACTGAGCATTGTCTCCCTTTCCCCTTCCCAACGCTCCCACTCTTTCCTTTTATTAAAAATTAACTGCCTGCGATCCTTCTTTTTATACCAGAATGCTGAAAGTGGGCAGCGAAGAGCGCGGAGGAAGTATATCCAGAGGCCGTTCATCACTCTGTCCCCGCTCGCCGGGGGGGGGATTACAAATCAACCGTCGCTCCCCCGTACCGCCAGGCCCTCATCCTGGAATCAGTGGGACATGGCGGGATGTCTCTCCTGCTCAATGCCTCAACGGCCGAGGGGCGCTTTCCAGAAACCGGCGACGGTTCGACACCTGCGGAGGACACGCCCACTGTGTCAGGGTCACCTTTTAACATTTTTTATTGTCGATCTGCGCAAGTTCTTTCATTGGGCTGGGTGGCCTGTAGCGTAGTCGTTAAGGTACATGACTGGGACCCGCAAGGTCAGTGGTTTGATCCCCGGTGTAGCCACAATAAGATCCACACAGCTGTTGGGCCCTTGAGTAAGGCCCTTAACCCTGCATTGGTCCAGGGGAGGATTGTCTCATGCTTAGTCTAATCAACTGTAAGTTGTTTTGGATAAAAAGCATCAGGCAAATGACATGTAATCTCATGGGTGACTCCACTTAGAGATTTTAAGCTATCCTGCAATTTGGACCAAGTGTGCGACTGTTGTGGGTTGATAAATAGATAGAATTGTTCGCTGAACAGAAATCAAAGGACCCAAAGTTATGCTGCAGATGTGCTATGAGGAATGAAAAATGAAAGCGCTTTTCCTGGAGTGTGACAGAACATTAGCTCCTGTGTGCCGCTGATTTGTTTATTCCAAACTGAAAGGGAGGAAAACAACGCCGATTTGGCTCTCAAGAGATCTCACCTCATAAGGAGAAACTTCATGCGTTTTTAATTTCTCGCATAATGAGGACTGCATAACAATTAACCACAAAGTCCCATTTGTTTTATATTAACCTCAACACCCTCATCCCCTAGCACCGTCTCATTGTTAAAGTTTAATGGCTGAGAAATGGCCTATGGTAGTCTGCACTTATTGAAAGGACCATAACCACCTCTACTACAACTCCAAATTGGCTATCCTCCATCTTGAAGTTGAATATACTTTCTATTCCACAAACATAAAATACGTTTTTTTTGGTAATTGAGGACTCAAATGATTTTAAGTGCCCATTTGATTCTTAAGCGAAAATTGCACTGAAAAGCATTCCCATCACATGCTGTGCCATTTTTTGTCCACAGGTACTTCTCAATATCTTACTGCCGACATCACAGGACATAAAACAGATATTGAAATAGATTGCCAGGTTTCCCATTTCCTTTGAAATGTCTGCTCCCCACCTGTGCTGAATCTCTTCTTTGTTCTCATCACTTCAGAGGCATCCATATTGCAAAACTGTTAAGCAATTCATCTATATCGTTTTAGTCATGATTCAAACGATCCTCCTTGTGCGTGACACCTCACATGAGTTACAACAGGTCACCATTTACAAATGTAGAGAGTTAATGAATACCACATTTGGACATCTTCTTCTGCAAGGAGCAGATGAGCCAGATCTCTCAATTCTTTTCTTTCCAATCCATTCTCTATTTTTGACAGGTGAATTTCCCCCTCCCTGTTTGAACTGGTCCCACGGTGGTGGAATAGGGGCTCGTTTCACGTTTCAATATCGTTTCATAAAAATGCATCCCTTTGTGAATCGCAAATAAAACTGCGACGACTGCAGACCTCTCAGAAAACCAATTTTTTCCTCGCAAATACAGCTTTTCTGATAGTGCTGAAACAGAGGCAGGTTCCAGAAAGAATCTTCCATGATCGTGCCCAACCTTTTGATACTTATGGAGTTAATGAAATAATTGAACGGTATAGATTTCCACGGCATTAAATATTATGTTTATGCAACCTTCTTGTCAGAAATCTTAGGTCAGTTATAGGAGCATGAGTGACCTTACCATGACTATACATGTTCACATGTTCAAGTAGCCTAATTCACACAACTCATTCCACCCATTTTAAGTAGCTATTGGCTCTCTACAGGAAAGTATTTCATGAAATACATATGTGTAGCTGATGCCATTTATTCTAACGTCTGCATACTACATACTGTATCATTTGCTTCTGGAAAGTGCACTTTAAATCGCCTCTCTGTGAAATTTTGACAATTTTCACATACTTCTCCAATTCTGGTCCAGAGAAATAACCCCCCAGAGGAAATGATAATCAGAGAATATAAATTAATGAACTGTGTCATCTGAGATCAATGTGAGACCATGGCATATATGTCCTGTCTCTCTTTTTTTCCGAAAGCAAATGGTCCACAAAATCTCAATTCAGCCCCCAAAAGTTTCAAAAGAGATCTCAACACATTCCTTCTTTTCTGTATTTTTATATCTTTTCTCCTTCTCTTTTTCCTGTCACATTCTGCTATACTTCTCAATTTGTCTTAACTCATGAATCTCATACTGATCTCACGCCGAACAAACAGAGCTCTCCATATGAACTCAATCAATACTCATCGGTCCTTTAATGGATAGATCTGGTGGAAATTCCAGATTTAATTCCCTTTATGAGTGTGAAAAGAGAGCTCAATACATTATGAAGTTTCAGTAAGAAACATGAACATAATCACATGTACACAAGATGGGTTTCAATGATATCAGCTCTGAGACCTTAGAGGTCACTATAGAGAAACCTGCTGCCTTTTCCCGATATAAGCCCCTCATGTTTTGATTGACAAAATAGTATCTTCCTTCCTCTATGGTAAGTCAAGAAAAACCTGTTGTTGTTGTAGAAACTAAAACATTTATCAATAAAATTATCTGACACCCTGTATTGTTGTAAACCATCCTGGACCAGCAGCAATTTTTTTTGCCTTTTTGAAAATCAGTGATTGAAGGCTCCACTGAGTAGTCTTTACCCCTTATGAAATTTTAAAAAAGGAATCCTTCAACAAATCCAATAAGTTATTTACTTGCTAGGTTAGGGCTCTGTAGAAAGCACAATCTGCATACATTTCCACAGTGCATAATGCTTCCTTCAGACATATAAATGGAAATGTGGGCAATTCGTAACTTTGTGAGTTTTGCATTTTGAGTCACCAAAATACAAGTTTTTTTAGAATTTGAATCAAAAAGGGAAAAGGCTGATCTCATTTTGTAGGGTTAGACTTCTAGATTTCTAAATACTAGGAAGTATAAGCAACATATTTCACTCCCATAAATTCTCATTCAGGGCTTCTGAATCTTTCATAAATAGGGACCTAGAGAAACCAAATACATTGGGACAACAAATCAATATTCAAATTTAATAAGTTTCAGATACTCACATTTTTCAGCACTTGGCTTTCCTCAGTATGAGTGGTAATTTTTGTCTGCTGTTGATCTAGTTTTAATACCTTGCATCTCTTTTTCAAGTGACTCCCTCACTTTGGTCTCTTTTGAAAACAATTTTATTCAGGGCCTTCTTTCTTCTTTCTATCTGTTGCTGATATTTCAATATGTATTTCTTAGTAACATGCACTGTTTTCAGTTTTTGTCAATAGAAAGTGTGACACAATACATTTTCACTTTTTTGGATCAGTATTTATTAGTATTCGATCAGTAAATATTAGAAACTGCTTACGCCTTATGTCTATTTTTAAAGTATGCCTATACATTTTCACATGTTTAAGTAAGCTAATTCACAAAACTAATTCGGCCCATTTTATGTTTTGGCTACCTACAGTGAAGTATTGAATGTAATACGTACGTATAGCTGATGCCATTTATTCAAACATCTCCATACTAAAGAGGTATACTTTAATTATTTTTAAATCATTTACTTGTACTTCTGGAAAGTGAAAAAGAAAGTGCACTTTAAGTAGCCTCTACTCTCTGGGATTTAGTTCCGAAAAAGCGCTGGGAGCTCCGCGTCACCGTTAGCTTTCTTGGGCTTGTCAAACAAAGTAATGGAATAAGATAGAGCGATAAAGCGTCCAGATAAAGCGAAGACATATTGTAAATCGTGATTTAATTCCGTTTCCCAAGCCCCTTCACAGGTGTCAAGTGAAACTTCTACGTACTACTTGGTCTCCGAAAAGTCCTTGGTGTAAGTTTACAAATTCCCATCATCAAGGCACCTACTGAGAACTAACGCACTTTTGTGTAGAAATGGGTAGGCTTCCACTCTGTAAACATCGACCAACAAGTTGTATGTGATGCCAGTTACAGAGTAGGCTAGGCTATTATCTTCTGTTACTCTGCACACACAGCTACATACAGCAGCTGTATTTGAAAAATGTATAATTATCTTCTGATAGCATACAAAGTGGGAACTCATTGTCTTTGCACTCCATATACCCAGTGAGATAAGTTCAGAAACCAAGTTAAATGAAAAGTAATTCAATCATCATTCAGTAGTAGTCATTGTAACCATTTGTTCTTAAAACTAAACAAGGACCTAATGTTAATTGCTTGAAGCATTCCCCCTGAGGGACATAGGGGACGTGTCAGAGTGGGTAATCGAGAGAATCGGGCTGCTGTTGTTGGGCCAGTGATGAAGTAAGCTAATTTGTATCAATAACAAAGCTATGCCAGCTAATGGATTGTGTAGTGAAAATGTATTTTATTTGCAAGATTATTTAAATGTTTTCAAATACCTATTGCAAGTGATGTATTCTGATTCTAGCACACATTGTAATGGACACTGTGATGTTTGTAATAGCCACGGGAATTCTTGAGTGAATACACCATGAAAAACATGCACCTAGAAAACACCTTTGGCTCCAATATAGAGGGCATTTTCATTGACGTGACCCTATTTTATATTAGTGAGCATCTAAATATATTCTCATAATAGTTTATTTTTAGTCAGTATGCTTATGAATAAAGAATAAGCCTGTTTTTGGGTTATAAATAGCATGTGTAATTGTGGAATGTGTTTGACTTGATGGAGGTTGCGTATTTGGCAAAAACTTAATCAGTGGGCCTCAATCAATTTATTAGTATACAATATGTGGTTATTATTGTGATTATTGTACTTATTTTATCTTCTTGGCCTGTTGCCATCTGAGGAAAGCACAAGGAGAGGGAGAGGTAGGGGGAGGGTGACAGGTGGGGCAAGGTGCAAACACTTTTTTTCAGGATATATTGTATACTTTAGTAAGCAAAATACAGTATTTTTTACATGTGATAAAAACCATAATATGATTTAGTTTCCCTGTGTTCTTTTGGAATCACCAAATGTCCTTTTTGGAAAACTGCCTAGACATAGCTTAGAAACTATGCAGTATGCATTGGAGATATTGTCATTAAATTTGAACAGGGATTTGTCCAGTGTTTTGGCTGTGGCTCCATTGCATTTCAAGCAGCGGCACAATAATTTGTATCCATTCAAAAACTTTTTTCAGTGAGAAAAAAAAAAAATCTTCCACTTCCATTGTTTGAGTTTGTGTTTGAGCTTCTGTAAAGTAATATTTGGAGCAATTCTGACTCTGACAGAAGACTCCAGGATTATGCCTGTATCAAAAGGGTTAAAGAATAGTAACCATTTTATTTTGGGTATGTAATTTTCAAGCGTGATACCTTCCTTTTTTGTAAATTCTGATTGTAAATAAAAATAGACTTGGGCGGGAAGAAAAAAAAGTTTTAAAAAATAGTGAACATTACATTACATTACATGTCATTTGGCTGACGCTTTTATCCAAAGCGACTTACAGTTGATTAGACTAAGCAGGAGACAATCCTCCCCTGGAGCAATGCAGGGCCTTGCTTAAGGGTCGAATGGCTGTGCGGATCTAGAGGTAGCAGGTGGATTTTATTGTAAGGTAATTATTAGCCAGCTGGTAGCATTAGGCATATGGTCAACCTTTGTGCAGTTTTTGGCTGTAACACCAGTAAACAGTTTTTGTTCAAATATTGTCTCAAATAGACCTCAAAAAGAAAATAATCAAAAATCTTGATATAGTGGAATTTTTCACATGATGAAACTGAGATCTTTCTCATGGGGGAAAAGCTTCCATTGTGAATGTTAATGGGCTTTGCTGGAAGAATAAGTCAGAATCAGAATCACTCATAAAGGTGGTTTGAAAAAGCCCTGTGTTTCCAAAGGAAGGTCCAAAGGACGTATTAAAAATGTAAACAGTTAAATGTGCATTTTTGTCGTTTACCTTAAAGAGTATTCAACAATATTTGGGCATATCGAGGCAAAGTATACAGAAATGCAAACTGGCTGATATGACCTACGCTACATTCATCTGGGGGAGGATGTCTGGTGCCCTATGAATTTTGCCAAAAAAACAAATTAAGCAGTCCACCCTTTCCATCACATAGCAATCAGACCTAGTCTAATTAAACTGAAGTGCACTGATTACAGAAGCACTGTCTTGCTCTGCAAAACAACCCCCTAGCAAGCATTACAATCCCTAAGCCTTGCTTTCCAAAAAGTAAGTAGCTTTCTAGTGAGCAGCAAAGCTGAGAGCGTACGACACAAAGGGGCTCTGCTGGGAAATGCAAAAACACTGTTTCATTCGCTGACAACAGCCGGACAGATGCCTGTTGAGCTTTATCTCCTAATCTCGCTGCGTCGGCCACCGTATTCCTCCTCGGAGAAATGTTTCCAGCTCTTTGGCATCGGCTCTCTTGAAAGAACCAAAAAAATAAACACGTGTGTTTCATTTCATTATCTCCTTGTACAGCCCTCTTCAAAGGTGCTTCTCTAACCGGGAGCCGTCTATTCCCTGCTGCCACCGAGGGCTCGAGATGCTTCAAGAGCACGGGGCGAAGATGACTGAGGCAACTCCGGGGTAGAAGCTGAAAGCAGATTCATTCAAATACAAAATGGGGAGTCATAAAACATGCCGTGCCGGAGCACCGAGGTCGCTATGCTCCGTTGCTTTTAATTATGAGTATGATGTTGTTTTTTTTGGGAAGGGGGGGGGTTATCTATTGGGTTTGTACAGATACGCTTGACCCAATTTGCTTGGCCAGTGTATTCGTTCATTCATTCATTCGTTATGGGCTGTGGCGGCCTGTAGCATTGTGGTTAAGGTACTTGACTGGCACCCGCAAGGTCAGTTGTTTGATTCCCGGTGTAGCCACAATAAGATCCGCACAGCCGTTCAGCCCGAGAGCAAGGCCCCTGCATTGCTCCAGGGGAGGATCGTCTCCTGCTTAGACTAAATGAACTGTCAGTCACTTTGGATAAAAAAGTAATGTAATGTAATGTAATGGGCTCACTTTGCTTAATGTTCAGAGTGGCTGAGTTCTGGAGGCTTCAGACTATGAGTTCTTCCCACATCAAGCGTACAATATCTTTAAAACGTACGATGTATTCATGCATTACACTTGTGTTGGTTATTACTCATGTCTGCATTATCAATGTCTTCAAAGCAGACAGTAGTGTGTGAACAACAGATACTGTATTTGCCAAAGCAGAAGCTATATCAAAATACATCAAACAACTCTCTATCCATTGGCTGCAGCACAGATCCTGCGAAGTTATCAGAGCTGTTCCAAAGCCAGGGTGACCAAAGGATAGCCCTCATGCTATACTGGAAGAAAAAGACACAAGGTCACTAGTTGGACCCCAAATAGTATAGGCTAACATTCAGGCACCCTCCCTGCCCAACACAAAATGTTATAGCAAGTTTTTACAATGCTGTAGAAAGGTATTTTTAGGTCCTGGCAAAATACATTGTAGCTACATTTTTACCATAATTACCAATCACAAACTTTCCATCTCTCTTATGAATAGGTCTACATCACATTTACCTAGTTTCAACAGGAAAACATTTGAGGTGTTTGTGACCAGACAAAATGATGAAACAGCTCTGCAATTTTACAGAACATTTCAAAGTTATTTGGCTAGCTGAGGACAGTTGCAGATGTCGGAATTCAGAATATTGTCGGGAGGAGGTAGGGACACAGGTGTGTCAATACGGGGGTTTGAAACATAAGGTAAGTAAAATAAATATTTGCAGTAGACAAAAATGCCAAGGATTGCAGACATGTAACATTTAGCTTGTTCAGACCACCCTGGATCTTTATTTATTTAATGAATAGATTCCGCATGTTAACCAAGCAAAAACGGTAATTTGACACAATAATGTATATAAATGTCAGTTTCACACAAAATATAAATGTAACAGTCAAGGTTCTGTCCTATTTTACAATTCTTATTTGCTTGCAATGTCAACATTTTATTAGTAGGAATGTCAATGGCAGCGGCCTTAAATACCTCCAGTGGGTTTAAATTTCTCGGAAAATCATATTACAGAGAATAATGGGATGTAATCATGTCAATTAGAGGTAAATGAGACCCCAGACCCCACAACCTGAAGCTAGTTAGTGCATTGTGTACCTCCTGCAAATAAATCCAATTTAATTTCCCAAACATCAGCTGAGCTGTCTTCTCAGAGAGCCATGGAAGATTCACACTTTCTCATTCCCAGCTCTCTTCTTGGGGAGTGGGAAAGTAATTGCTGATTATCTGGCTCCACAGCCAGCTTTGTAAATATAATTCCACCAATTTATGTTCACTGAGATGTAAACTTCAGGTTGTGGAATTAATCATGTGTTTATCCCTGTGTATTCACACCATCTTTCCTGCGTTTCCCTGTATATCGTTGTTTACTGCCTGGGATAAAGCACATGTAGGCTTTTCTGTTCATGTTTAATAACACAGAAAATCGGTGCTGACTTGAGATACATGGCCAGAAAATCAACTATACCAACAGACCAGTGCATGTCAGCTGTTTAAGTGAAGTTGGCTGCCTAAAGAGCAAAGGGGTGATTAAGTCTCTGACTTAAAAGTGTTTTTACATGCGTAAATGTGAATATTGCGAGCTGAGAATTAGAAGGTTCTAATCTGCCTCCTGTGAGTTTTCAGATATTGAGCTTCAAAGATTCGTAAGTGAATGGGCTCCAAGCAGATACGACTTTTACATTTTTAATTTTTTTGATATTTGATATTGATAACAGTATTTTTATATAAAACTTTGCATATGCATTTAGCTGTATAAACAACATATTTATGACACCAACTCATAAACAAAAAATGTCAGTTAGAATTTTGTAGTTCTCAGCTAACGATATCTAATCAGCCAATCATGTGGCAGCAACTCAATTCATAAAAGCATGCTGGCATGGTCAAGAGGTTGTTTAGAACAAAGATCAGAATGGGGAAGAAATGTGATCTAACTGATTTTGACCATCAAATTATTGTTGGTGCCAGACAAGGAAGATATTAATCAAATAACCAATGTGTTACAACAGTGGCATATAAAAAAGCATATCTGAACACACAACACGTCAAACCTTGAAGTGGATGTGCTACAGCAGCATCAGAACAATAAGTCTAAAGAATAAGTCTAATAAATACCTAATGAGTGTATTTTGATGGTGCAAACTGTGGACTTACTGCGGTTACTTGGAGATGTGTCATAGCCTGCTGTGATTTTGCAAAGTAGTTCTGCAAAGTAGTTCTGCTCTGCTCTTATGGGTTTTAGATTGAAACTCATCTGACAATAACTTGAAGCCTATTTCACACATTTCTGCATTCAAAATATTAAATGGAGGGAGATAAATACATTTTTTTGGGTGGCTTGCAGCTTCAGTATTTAAATGGTCAATTTTGACCTCCTTTCAACACACAAGCATTTCACTGAGAGAACCAGAAGAAAGTACTCTCATCACATTGGTCAAGTGGAAACAGGATACGGGCTATAAATCACATAAACTGAGTATTTTTAACACATAAAGGGGCTACTTTCAGTTTAACTGTGGTGATTCATGGTAATGTGATGTTCTGTAACCATCTCTTGATTTCAGGAGTGCTTTAATTTCACAGTTTTTCATTGTCAAAATCTCATTTGTGTTTTGCGAAGATCTTTAAGAGATACTAACAATGCACTTTAAGTGGAATTCCAGTGGCAGTACTTTTGCACTTTTGTGTTTACTTAATCTCAGTAAATTTGCATTTACCATTCGCCCAATATTGAAGATAAATATGGATACATATGTATGTGCAAGATGAAACTGAATACCAAACTGAATAACAAATATAACTTAAATTTGGTAAAAGATGCTTAATCTAGCGCATAATTTTGATCAGTCTGCATAGGGCCCAACCTGTTCAATTTTACATTTTCAAGTATTGGCATGGAAGCACCTCCAGTATGAAAGAGAAGCATATGAGCAAGCTGAGTGTGAATAGTATGCTAAGGAAACATCCATAACTTTGAATTGGCAAAATGTCCTTCAGCAGGTGAGTAAATGTGTGAAATATGAGTAGAGGCCATGTGCTCAAAGAGAAAGCCATTCTAGGTATCCAGGTAAATTGCCACAGGGGTATTACTCTATACATTATCTGATTCATTACATTACACATCCTTCCGTGTTCCCATCTAATGCATATTAAAGAGACTTTGATTTTTTGGTTTTAAAGCAATCAAAGCTTGATACTTTTAGATTGCTGGTTTATCCGATAATATACAGTAGATTTGCATGCTGTATATTTTAAAGATAACACACACAGGCATTATTTCTCTGAGTACGAGCCCTCATTTTTTCCTTTCTGTTTTCACCCTGCCTTGCCACAGGACATCTTAATTATTTACAGTGAGACCAGGTATCTAGGGAGCCAGCCAATGTTGAATGGGGCTCAGTAAATCATTTATGTTTTTCCCATTGCTCTACAGAATTCTAAGTGATTTTCACGATGTATCGTCCATATTGTCCACTTCATAATAATCACCTTGTGGGACATTTCTTTTCTAGAAAAACAAAAAGGAACATCCATCCATCCATCCATTATCTTAACCCGCTTATCCTGAATAGGGTCGCAGGAGGGCTGGAGCCTATCCCAGCATACAGGGAATAGTCCCTGGACAGGTCGCCAGTCCATCGCAGGGCACACACACCATTCACTCACACACTCATACACTCATACCTATGGGCAATTTAGACTCTCCAATCAGCCTAACTTGCATGTCTTTGGACTGTGGGAAGAAAATGGAGTACCCGGAGGAAACCCACGCAAACACGGGGAGAACATGCAAACTCCACACAGAGAGGCCCCGGCCGACAGGGATTCAAACCCAGGACCTCCTTGCTGTGAGGCGGCAGTGCTACCCACTGCACCATCCATTATTTTTAATATTGTTTGTTATTTTAAGTTCCCAGTTTTTGTGTGGTGCTCATTTCTGCAGCCTTGCCAAGCACATGCTGTCATCCAGAATATCAGCTCGCGCAGACATTGAGTCCGAGGAGGACTTCACGGGTACCTTCACGGGTACCTGGGTGCTGGAAGCCCGATAATACAGCTACGGTCACTGGTTCGCAATGAAACACAGATGTCGTGCCAGATGAAATACCCCCAACCTGGACAATGGCATGGCCAATTATGTCCCACTCTGTGTGGCTCTACACACACAAATGGTCACAGATTTCACACTGATTGACCTGTGAATTGGAGAAGTAATCAGGCTTGCAGCATGGCTCTCACTATTTAGAAATGAACTAATAGGGTAAATTAGGTAAATGATGCATGTGGCTATTACTGCTCATAATAAGAAAAAGTATGCAACAAATGATTAAATAGGATGTCTTGCCTGATTTTATTTTATTTTTTAAGATGAATTCTGCTTGATCAGATCTACTTTCATTATTTGATTGCTTTTATATTTGGCCTGTTTCCACTCACAAGATCTGTTGTGAAAAGATTTTAAAACAAAATGTCTTATAAAGTGTTTTTTTTCTCCATTTACAGCACAGTCCGTAATTATTTGTACAGTGGTACAATTCATTTTCTTTTGGCTCTATTGATTTTAAATGAAACACTAAATATGCGTTTAAAGTGCAGACTCACCTTAATTTGAAGGTATTTACATCCATATCGGATAGTCCATGTTGGTACATCCCTTTATACATAGTCCCCCAATTTTAGGAGACCAAAAGCAATTGGACAGTTGGCTACACAGCTGTTTTTGTTCCTGTGCTTTTGTTCTTGGGCAGTGCCTTTTAGCCTCCACACTCATGCCATCACTCTAATACAAGTCAGCCTTGGTATCATCAGTCCATATTGCCTTTTTCCAGAACTCTGCAGGCTCATTTAGGTACTACATAGCAAACTGTAAACTGGAATTCAGTTTTTTCAGTGAACTAATGGTTTGCATCTTGCAGTGCAGCATCTGTTGATCTGTTTGTGAAGTCTTCTGTGGAGAGTAGTCACAGACACACTCATGCCTGCTGTAAAATCCCCCCTACTGGCATGGAGCACTTCCATTGTATCATCTGGTTTTGCAGCATAGTTCCCTTTTCATATGCGCTTTCCATTTTGGATCACGATTATCCTATTTGAATAATTTCTGAACATGCAGCACGTTTCCTTTTTCTTTAGCATTTTGCAATATGTTTCTTCTCTTGCAGCATGTTTCTGTGTTCCTGTTTTTGTGTGATTGGCCTGATGGGTCAACGTATCTTCTGGATATCACATTCTGGATAACATTACAGTATGAAAAATGAATCCTCCAGAAACCCATGATTACATGATACATCCTATAACAAGTCTAGAAACAGAAGTCTAGACTGAAATCTAAAAATAAAACGGCCAGGATTGTCATTCCTCAGTAGTGAGCATAAATTAACCACCCAAGCTTAGCCAGATTGTTACATTGACAATGAATGGTGTGTCACTATAGAAATTCCACAGACCCACCGTGTAATATTTGCAACATGAATAAACAGATTACAGCCCAATCATCCAAATGGCTTGACACACGCCTAAAGTCCTACATTACTGTACATCCCCTTTTATGGCAGATTGCAGGAACCTTTTCCCATCACTGGCAGGTGGTTGGAGTCAAGGTGGAGGTCAAGGGGGACGTCAGCCAGTTCACGGCCCCCGCCCAATCCCATAATCCTTGACCTCAGAACAGAACCACGATGAATCTCACAGTATCAGCGCTGCGGCCCAAAAGATAAGAAATGATGAATGCAGATTGTTTTCTGCCTGACAGTATCATTAGTCTGCCGTTGAGTTAGAGCCGGTGTGAGAGGCTCCCTCCTGCTCTGCGCTAGCGGCTCGGGACTGCCGGTGAGTGATGGCGTTGCCAGGAGAAAGGCTGATGCTCCTGATCCGAGGGAAAGCGTTGCCACTGCGCACACAAACCAAATTCCACCACTAGCGCGATGGCCAGTGACAAATGGGCACTCCCCTGCCAGGTGAAAGAGAACTCGACAGAGCATGAAGGCACTCACACTTGCCACTGTTGAACCACCTTTATTGTTTTGAACACCCCCCCCCACCCCCCCACCCCCACCATTTTATTTTTTTTCTTTAATTCTGAAATTAAGGCAATACAATATTGCTGAAGCATGTTCTGGTCTTCCGTCATCCTTTGTTCTCCTTCAGAAATATCCGGACCTAAAGAAAAATATCCTTGTCACATTTGGCCTGATATAGAATTGAGAGAGAATTTGCATTTCCTTCTTTTCATGCCAGGTAAAAACATTCTGACAATTTTAAATGCAAAATGTAACACAATCTACTTTGACAGGACTGAAGAACCAATCACAACCTGGAGTAGGGAGAATAAATGTCTCTAGAAATTGACAGGGAGTATCAAGTAGGAGTCAAGTGCAGGCAAACAGGTTCAGCAAAGATAATCATGTTGATAGTAGGGGTCACAGGCAAAAGTCCAAGCACAAGGCAAACAGGTAAAACAGATAATCCAAATCGAATTTGCGGTCACAGGCAGTAGTCCAGAACAGAAGGGTAATCCAAAGAACAGAAATCGGGGTACACAAAGTGTGTCATACGTCATGACGTGATCTGCGCATCATATCCAACACTGGGTCGAGGCAGTGCTGGAGAGCAGTCGCACTCTGTGTGAGCTAAACAATAAAGTTAAACTAATTGTTTAACACGTTGTCATATATTAATTAAGTGTTAATACCAAACACAACATGGTACCAGAAGTGAGGTCAGAACACAGAACAGGCAGGCAGCGAAACGCTGGAAAGAATGGTCGAAACACAATCTGGCGGAGAACTAAGGCAAACAGGCGGGTATAAATACACTGACAAATGACTGAAATGACGAACAGGAGTGAGTGAAGGGAAACAGGTAATGTGACACAAGTCAAATGAATGAATGAAAAACCACGGTAAGTAGGACAAGAGACATGAAGAGAAGGCAGGAACCAGAACACGGAGTGTGATAAATTGTGGTGAACTACCCACAGACATTTTCTTAAAAAAAAGTTATTCACAAATGAATAGAAAAATATACTACAAGCTAAAAAATTGAAAAACTTGCCTATGTTCCTCCTACTATCCCATGAATCTTACAGCAGAGCCAAAATCCACTGCAATATAGAAAAACAACTTAGTACAATTGCATTATTTGCATAAATAGTTTGTGAGAATTTATCCCAAGCATTTCCACTGTGATCACATTGTGTGTGTTATGTTAATGGTGACTGTATTTTGCTGTTATGGGAAAGGAGTGGAAGGAGCCCCTCCATCTCAGAGCACAAAGCTCAAGCTATGTATGTTACTTCTTGAGAATAGGACCCATTCATCCTCTTTCCATCCATTTTCCATGTTCTTAAACCACTTGCTCCTGGCTAGGGTTTTTTTTTTGATGGGCTGGAGCTCATCCCAGCATGCAGTACGTAAGAGGTAGAAATTCACCCTGTCCATACATCACAGGGCCTACAAGTCATTCACTCACAGTTTCATACTTAAGGGTAATGTATTGTCTCCAATGAGTCGTTTGAGATGACTTTTGTTTTGTGACATGGTGCATTATCATGCTGGAAGTAGCCGTTACAAGCTGGGTACATTGTGGCTATGACGGGATGCACATGGTCAGCAACAATACTCAAATGGGCTGTGGCATTCAAGCGATGATTGATTTGGTATTAACGGGCACAGTGCGCCAAGAACACATTCCCCACACCATTACACCACCGCCACCAGCCTGGACTGTTGACACAAGGCAGGTTGGGTCCATTGATTCATGCTGTTGGCAACAAATTCTGACCCAACCATCTGTATGCCTCAGCTGAAATTGAGATTCATCAGACCAGGCCACGTTTGCTTTGTTTTCAACTGTCCAGTGTTGGTCAGCCTATGCCCACTGCAGACTCAGCTTTCTGTTCTTGACTGACAGAAGTGGAACAGGACATGGTCTTCTGCTGCAGTAGCACCACAGAATCACTGAGATCACATTTTTCCCTAGTTGATGTGAACATTAACTGAAGCTCCTAAGCCATATCTGCATGATTTTATGCATTACGCTGCTGCCGCACTATTGGTTGATTAGATAATCGCATGAGCTAAGTACCTAATAAAGTGCTCAGTGAGGGTATATTTAAAGTTTTCATTCATTGCATCCAGTACTGAAAATGTCCTGAACTTGAAAGTTGGTTCAAAATGCCATGTGACAAAATCATAATGATGCGTTGGTAATTGACACTTCTGAACTTCTCTCAGCTGCAGTTTTGCATTTGAAACTTGAAGCTGCAATGAAGCCAATCCATGTGGTAAACAATAGTGCCAACCAAAAAAGCACATGGAACAATCAAATGAACAAGATGAACTAGGAAACACAAATGGTCTAGATGGTTTAAACAAGCAAGAAGAGAAGTTAAATTAACATTTGAAACAACTAAGCATTGCAGATGTAACAGCCTCTCATCAACTACTACAGTCTAATTAATGATACAGCACAAGTGACATCCATAATGTCATGTTTGCTCGATAACTGTATAGCTTGTTGCTTGTGTTGTTGGTCCCTAAATGTCACTTAACTTAAATGCAGCTCATGGCAGGTAGAAAGCTACAGTAATATCAAGCCAAGCCGACCAACTGAAGGAATTAGACAGATATATAGATATTTCAGATATTTTGCATTAGGCTAAAAGCCTTAAAGTAGTAGGCTACCGTTTTTTGGCTAGTTAGATCCACATAAGCATTATGTCAGCGAGTTGCTTCTTATTCCCAAGATAATACAGCCAAAGCTCACTCACCAAACAAGTCTGCAACAACTTCAAATTGAAATTACAGTAAATTGGCAGAGGTTCTTATCCAGTGCAATTTACAAAATTAAGTATTTAAGTGTTTCCACAGTGGACACAAAGTATAGTGGTAATCAACAAAAGAATAATAAGCTTAATTGGCAAGTCCAGCCGTCCAGTAAGTTGCTTGACTAGTTAGGGTGGTAAGCACGGTCAATTATCAAAAACATTTAAATTATTCAAGCTATTCAGTGTTTCCAAAAACCAGCACACCTAAACATCAACAACAACATGAAAATGAACCAATTATCCAGTTCATATTAAATAAAGATTTAACATTGTACAAGAAACAAATCAGATCTGAGGAAGCATAGGCGCAGTGGGCCTTCTACTGTACATTGAAAGACAGCCCCTGGCTGCAGCCCAAGCATTCATTGACTTGATTGCTGTATTATCTGGTATTGTTTGTTCAGTCCAGTCTTGTCTTCCCTAAAAGTCAAATGTACATTTGCCTATTGCAATAATTACATGTCTTGCTAGATATTTAATTGCTGCCATTTTGTCTCAAGAACAAATATTGGCACCAAATGACTTTTACATCACAGACTAACACAAAAGGCCTAATAGCTAATACACTAGAAAACAAATGGAAACAGGAGACAACAGTTTGATAATTAATTCCGCTTGGTTTGATATATGAAACTGAATTGAACATTTGTCAGTTTCTGAAGCTCTTGCATCAGAAATGCACAAAGGCCCAGTGGTAGAAAATAATGAGGAATAAGAAATAAATAGCCCTCTAAGCTTAAATAAAACAAAGGGCAAATTAAATCTTTAAAACTAGGAACTAGTGGCAACGAAACCGAAATCCCCACCATCAATCACTTGCACCGGTTTTAAGCAATAAGGTTGTTTTGTTTTTTATATATTCAGCCGTTATCTGTATTTTAAATGCAATAAACAATTTTATTTTATCATCTCGCTGACTAGTCCATTATAATCAGCGTAATGTGACTGTTAATGCCTCCTTATCATATCCTGAAAATTATGCCTATCCAATAGTTTTTCCAGCTCCATTAATCTTGCATGCTTCAATTGATTTTTAATGGGAGCCACTTGCCTAAAATGTATTTCCCTGTCAAGCAGCTTGACTGTTTTCAAAGGCACTGGTCTGAAATCTGATTAGAGGGCTATCGCCCCAGACTCGATGTTTTAGCCATTATGAATATTGTTCGGCATTATTAGATTTCCCTGAAACATTAGCTGGTCAAACGCTTTACATTATTCATTTGTTTCTTTTTTCAATGAAATGTCAATCCACCTGTGTCAATCCAGGTAATAAACACAATGGTGAAAGAACCCTGCCTTTCAGCTCAGTTGAGTGTGGAGAGCTTGAGAGTTTCTAAAGGCTAGGCAGTCTGAATGAGACATGTGATTTTCAGGATCCACATCTGCCTATGTCAAAAGCCGTCATTTACCAAAAAATCCTAATAGAATATGCACAGCCAGAAGGTACAAATTGATGAGTGGATCTGAATAAACTTAAAGACCATCCATCCATTATCTGAACCCGCTTATCCTGAACAGGGTCGCAGGGGGGCTGGAGCCTATCCCAGCATACATTGGGCGAAAGGCAGGAATACACCCTGGACAGGTCGCCAGTCCATCACAGGGCACACACACCATTCACTCACACACTCATACCTATGGGCAATTTAGACTCTCCAATCAGCCTAACCTGCATGTCTTTGGACTGTGGGAGGAAACCGGAGTACCCGGAGGAAACCCACGCAGACACGGGGAGAACATGCAAACTCCACACAGAGAGGCCCCGGCCGACGGGGATTCGAACCCAGGACCTCCTTGCTGTGAGGCGGCAGTGCTACCCACTGCACCATCCGTGCCGCCACTTAAAGACCAATACATGCAAAATATTGCTTATGAGTGTAATTTGTAATTTGTGTAATAAATTATATACTAATTTGCGATATTGCAACAGTGATATCCATGCTGTCATGATAACTAGTTAACTAGGTCATTGGGTTGGTGCTGTTTTAAATTCAAATATAAAAAATCATTAAATTATTACCAAAGAATGGCTACAATAATTATACAATTATGACCAATTTATAAGTCAGAGTGACAGTCAGTGGAATTTGAAATTCATGATGCTGGCAAACTCAATCTATAGATCAGTTTTAGGAGAGGCAGTTTGTTCTTTGTCAAGCTGGTTATTTATTATTGTAGCTGTTTTCAAGTGGGTTAAAAGGTGGTTTGAACTGATAGGCTGTGGCATTAATGTGCTTTTTTTCAACCTATTTCGAAAGCAACCACAGTGCTGCAAACAATGCAGCTGTACAGCCCTGGTTCAGTTATTCCGGCAGACAAAGGCTTGAAATATGTATTTTTTGTTATGTTTCCAAGGTCACACTACAGCCTCTGCACATTTATCTGCCTTATCTTGAGCTTGAAATTTCCAAACCTTTCTGTTTTGTAATAAAGCAAGCGATATGAAAAATGTATTACAGTGTGTATCACAAGGCAAAAATGCTTTGTTTTCACTCCAATTCCTTTACTTCGTAATGGAGCATCATTAAGGTTGTCACTGTGCACAGTTGGTGGATGGCAAGAGGGGGGGGGGCACCATTGGTAGACAGCATGAATAGTGATAAGTGAATACTTTTTGTTCAATAAAAGCCCACTTTACATGCGCAAACAATTTTCCACCATACTTTATATACAGTGTGTTCCGCCATATATAAAACATCTGCAAGGTATACCCTGAATAAAATCTGGGTACACCTTGCTGAAGGGTACAATGCATAAGCTCAAAAAGCAGCTGTTTCTCAGTTCCCTATTTTGTTGCCAACCTTATTTTGTTGCCGCTCTTTATTAGGTATTAATTAGTCTTATTTGTTAGACTTCTACTGCTGTAGCCTATCCACTTAGAGTTATGATGCGTTGTGTGTTCAGAGATGCTCTTCTGCATACCACTGTTGTAATGTGTGGTTATTTGCGTTACTGTCAGCTTCCTGTCAACTTTTACCAGTCTGGCCATTCTCCTCTGACGTCTCTCATTAACAAGGCATTTCTGTATGCAGAACTGCTGCTCACTGGATTTTTTTGCACCATTCTTGGCAAACTCTAGAGAGTTGTGTGCGTGAAAATCCCAGGAGATCAGCAGTTTCTGAGATACTCAAAGCACCCTGTCTGCCACCAACAATCATTCCACGGTCAAAGTCACTTAGATCAGATTTTTCCCCATTCTGATGGTTGATGTGAACATTAACTGAAGCTCCTGACCCATATCTACATGATTGTTTGCATTGCACTGCTGCCACACAATTGGCTGATTAGATAATCGGATGAATAGGTAGGTGTAATAAAGTAAAAATGCTCCTAATAAAGTGCTTGGTGAGTGTATATAAAAAGCAAGCTACCTAGCTTTGTGATACAATGTTTTCCTTATTTTTAACCACCCAAATTATTAGAATCTCTATGGCCCTCCCCCAGTGTAATAACCAATACGCTGTGTTCCATTTATACAAACAGCCCGAATATCTCTTTACAGCAACTTATTTCATCAACTTCCCTAGGCAACTGTTGGTGATTACATCTGGCAAAACAGTGAGTGAGCTTTACCTCGGGCTTGTAAGGTTATGTAATTACAGCTGCCTTACCTTGCATAGGTTCTGCCATGAGCCAACTAGACCTATAGTGATTTACATTATCCTGCTAGTGGCTGAGGCTCAGTTTACCCTTCTTCCACATTTCTTTATTCTTATTCTGACATGCAGGATGTGAATTCAGAGGGATATTCATCATGGTCCCTGCTGCATCTTCACATGCAGAAAGGGAAGGAAGCCCAAAGCTGGTGAACAATTTTTGTTTCTCAAAACATCCTTTGAATGTTATGAATATTTTGCTTCACTCAAACTTTGAACATTGCTTTTAAGTCATAAAGAACGAGGATGTAGAAGTTATCCCAGTACAGTTGTGTTATCCTAGTTGTTCACCTCAGCCCCTTAAGTATTGCCCCTTTTCTTAACACAAGCTTAAAGGTACAATAGGTAATTTCGGACTCTTAACAGTCAAGAGAGGAATTACAGCAACAAACACCCTCAAACCACTATTTATCCTTCCCACAGTCTATGAATATAACACATAATATAAAGCGTTATTATTCAGTTCCATGTTCTCATGTACTGTTTTGAAAAGCTGACAGTGACAAACGTGACAGAGCCTGCTGTCTTTGCATAGTGTTCTAGCAAAAAAATATTCGAACAGGCGACTTTATGAAATGTTGACTTTAGTGTGCTCCACAACACTATTTATATGTTTTGTCTTTTTGAAGTTTTCACTTCAAGCTAATCAAGCAAGAAACTTATTTGGCTATGTAACTAGCTGGCTATATTACTAAGATATGATAGTCTACCACAAACGATGCAACTGTAACAGTTTGAGACAAATAAAGGTTTAGCTAAACACGCATGATTGAAGACGTAAAGAGATTAAAAGAATGTGCAGCGGCCCAAATTGCACTCCAGACAAGTGATCACTGAAACTCTGTAATATTGTTTATTATCCAAGTGAAGAATACACATAGCTTGCCGAATTTACAAAGATCCACTGCAACGGATAGCAAACTGATATTGCTTATAACTAGATATGTAGTGTTGGCTTGGATAATAAGAAGTAGTATATAGAGTTTCAGAGATTGCTCGTCTGGAGGGCAATTTGTGCAGCTACATGCGAACAATCAGAATAAGCCCCCACGTCATTGGCTGTGGCAATTAGAACCCATTTTCAACCAATGAGCTTGAATTATTGTACAGTTGTACAATGTTTTGATACAGATTGACGGCCTGTCAACCTGAATTTTCAATGATAGGAAGGGATTGGTCTTGTAACAATGTTTTAACACAAAATCTTTACCTATTTGTACCTTTAAAAATGACATGCCCAAAATAAAATAGTTACTATTATCGAACCCTTTTGACTACATGCATGATCCTGGTCTCTTCTGCATAGTAACCCTTTGGGGTTATGAAGCTATGACTGTTTTCTGACTAACGTTGATGTTTATTTCGTAATCCATTTTTGTGAAAAAAATTTGACAGGACTATACTAAGCAAATTTAGTCTTGAACTGCTTCTTGTTGCGTAAATGCATTGCTAGGTCATTTCAGTACCAAACCAATGTAAAAAATGGTAACCTTCTGTACAGGGTTTCCTACCCTTTCCAACAAGGTATAATGTGTCATTTTCAGGTTACAGGACAGTTTAGGAATATCCTTGTGTTCGCATAGCAGAATGAATAAGTAGACGTGCATAAACATGCAACATGCTATAGATAAACCTGTAACATTAATTGTATTGGCTAACAGGGCTAACAGGGCTCTGGTCAACATAATTTTTAAATAAAGTTTGTTCCATTTTAAATGTGATGCAGGTTGGCATTAGGGTGAGTAATACTTTTTGGAGAGCTTTTTGGACACTTTGGGCATGCTTTATAAAAAACATACTCTCATATGAATAAATAAAGTTACATAAAAAAGTTAATAAAATACACGTGAAGGTTAATTTCCTTTACATTTTGTATTAAAAAAATCTGGAATTTCTGATCATTCATGTGTCTGGACAAAAATATATGCAGATATTTGGTGATTTGGGGACACTTGAGGACATCTGGGTGCAGTGGGAAAGCTCATGTGGAATTTGAATGCCTGTCGATATCTTTACCAAATTTTGTTTGCAAGTTGACATCAACTTTGTGCACAAATATAACATAGTTCTGAGTTGGTCCTCGGCTTGAGATATTCAGTGCTATAAAACATAAGGAATTTTATTTAATTTTTGGTATTTTAGTGTATCTTCCGTGTACATTCCTGAATGTGCGGCCTGTAGCGTCGTGGTTAAGGTAAATGACTGGGACATGCAAGGTCGGTGGTTCTAATCCCGGTGTAGCCACAATAAGATCTGCACAGCCAGTGCTGTGAGCATGCCTTGAGCATTGGTCCTTAACCCTGCATTGCTCCATTGCCTCGTGTTTAGTCTAATCAACTGTTTGTTGCTCTGGATAAGAGCGTCTGCCTAATGCCATTTATGTAATGAATGGTACAAGCCTTGCCTTTGTCCCCAACCATGTGTATGCAGTAAATAGTTTTTGAGATATTGACACTTTTATAGGATGAGTACAAAATAGGTGGAATTGCCCTCTAGGGGGGCAAAGTGGAAAGGGTTAAATGGTTTATAGACTTCTGCTTCAAACAATACAAAATATGAGCTCACTTATGCAAGGTTTATTAATCATAGTTTTATTGTAAACACTTTTATTTTTTTCAACAATTTTTTACCAATATCAAAGATTTTTTTTAAATGAGCATGAGGAGACAATACGTGCTTAGAGAAGACAAGTGGCCATTGTACAACAAAGGCATTTCTGATCTGTTGCCTGTGGGGAAAAATAATTTTTCAAATATATGAATGCAAAGCAGCATACAGTATATAATTTTAATTCTCACTGCCAGTGGCAATGCTCAAAAAGAATATACATGATTGAACTCTGTTCATGCATGTATAAACTGTTTTTGTTAGAATAAAAACCTTTTATTCAAACAGTCTATTGTGGATGACATTGGATTGGTGAGCAAGCACCCTATACAATGATCTCACATCATTTACAGGTCAGGTAAATGGGTTTGGCTTGTATTAATTATTACTGCCATGTACACTTAACTGTGATCACGAAAGAGTTTTTAAACACCCAAGCAACCTCTAATATAATTTTTTTTTTTTGTATTGCCAAGTATGCATGCATTGCACCTAGGTAGCATTGACTGGAGATTTGAATTTGTCGCCATTTGGGACCAAGATGAAAATTGAATCTGTGTATGAATTAATCAATAAACCTGGAGTGATAGATTGACATTGTGGATGCAAGGGGACAATTAGTGGGGATCCCAAGTGGTATGGTGTGTTGCCACCCTTAATAAAACATTTCCCATGAAGGCCTTATGTTGGATCTAGTTAGATTTGTCAAGAACAGCAACACCCCCACCGCCCTTCAGTACTCACCATACAGAATAACTACACTTTTTATCGGTGGTGCATACATATCAGGGGCGACATTGGGTCACGAGGTAAGAGCAGTCGTCTGGCATGTCCAACCCCTGGGTATGTCGAGGTGTCCTTGAGCAAAACACCTAACCCCCAATTGTTCCTGACGTGCTGGTTGCTGCCTTGCATGGAAGCCGATTGCTGTTGGTATGTGAGTGTGTGTATGAATGGGTGAATGAGACGCATCAACTGTATAGGCGCTATATAAATGCCAACCATTTACCATATCAAAGAAGAATAATTAGCATGACAGGTGTGTTAATTCTGATGGTTGCTGAAATGTTTATTTTTAGTTGATTCTTGCAGGAAGCTATTTAATTATTTCAATTTGAATTACCAACTTGAAAAGCCCATTCACTGTGCCTCTTATGCAGTACACAGTTTGACACTATGAAAAAGTTGCTGAAACTGTCTTTCGACCTGATGTATATAACAGAAATTCACGAGACTATGACGGATATTAATCATGTTCAAAAGCTTCACAGCTGGGGGCTTCAGTGAACAATGCCTGCACTGGAGAATGACAGATATTAAAATATATCTGAAAGCAGCAATGAACCACATTTCCAAATCTAGTAATAGGAGGAAAAATAAGAACAGGATGTTATGATGCTCACCATCATAATAATAATAATAATAATAATAATAATAATAATAATAATAATAATCGTAATAATAATACATTTTTGGGATATATTCATAAATTATATCTCTTTGTTTCATTACACCACCACTGTTTCCATGATCTTGGTAGTATTATCAGTTTGATGCAGTGAATGTACTCTATATGTATATGTAATGATTCTTGCCCCTGAAAAATATTCCTATTTCTCACCGCTGTTTCCATGTCCCAATTGGCCCAGGCTCTAGTGCTGCCCTATCTAGGCCGGGAACACTTCCTGGCTTCAGAGTCCTATACCACTTTCCGCAGTGGCTACCCACTTCAAAACTGCTTCTGGAAAATTGGACCATCGACTACACTGCCCTCGCATCCCAGCCCGATCTGACAATGTACGTCTACCCACCCGTAATTATATAGAGTATTTCCAAGCTGACAGTTATCGTGCCAAAAATATACACAGCTTATATGAGCCCCTGTATATACACAGCTTATATGAACAAAGAACTTCCTCGGCGGCTGTTTTTCACATGCACACACCTACCCTGTGTTTTTGTAAATTAGAAATTGAAAATCGTATGAGCGTGAGAGGATACGGGGATGCGTGCGTGAAGCACAGGGCCCCGTGATGCTAAATCACCAAGAACTAAGCTAACATCAAATTGAAAAGTCATCACCGCAGAAAATTTTTCATTGTAGAAAATATTTTTCTTTTACAGAGGGACAAATCCGGTGCGTCCAAAAGAAAGCACGTCTCAAAAAGAAAGCAGGGAGCAGCCACCAGGCCCGTGCATGCAATCTCCGGCTCATGGGAGTGGCGGGCGTGGGCTTCGAGCCATCCATCACTTCCTGACACTCGAACTCAGGCTCGGTCAGGGCGGGGTGACTACGCTTCTCCTCCTTGCTTCTACACACCCAGCCGCGAGAGCGAATCAAAAGCGGAGAGGAGGACACGGCAAGTCATAAAAATCAATCAATAACACGGAAGGAGAAAAATCCAAGGCAGCCCCCAAATCGCTGCAAAACTTTTTTCAGCAGCAGATGGAAGGCAGGAGAGAGAAGATTCACAAGAGAAAATAGGTAAAAGCTGGAGATAAGGTTAATCCATGGGTGTTGGACTAGAGTGACAAATTCAGCTTGACCTGGTAGTAACCGTACATTTTGGGTCTCGTATAGTTTTCTTGCATGCCTTCTCCTGGAAAAACATAAATTAACTGAATTTTCCCAATATGCTTCAAAACAATCATTGTCCATTACTGAGAATGTGTGTGCTTTGTGGAATGTTTTTTCACTCTGGTTGCCTTGTGCAATTTCAACTTTAAATATGATCAAGGTACATAATACAAGCCATTTCTGACTTGGAGGGTTATGACTAAGCCGATAATCTTTCAAAATTATTCAATTCTACATGGACGAATTCAGTAATTGCTGAAATGATGTAATGTTTTTGTTTTTTTTAAATAAGCCTGGGTCTGCTCGGAGAATTAATTCTGTGTATACCTTAAAAGAAGAGTGAGCCTCCCAGTTTTCTCTAGAAGTACCTCCACTGGCTGCCTGTTATGGCTCGCATCAAATTAAGAACTTTGGTGCTCGCATACCAGGCAGTTAAGGGATCAACCCCTGTATATATTCAATCCCTTATCAAGACCTATACACCAAACAAGGTTTGATTTGCATTTCATTGTACGTCGCTCTGGATAAGAGTGTCTGCTAAATGCCATGTAATGTAATGTAATTTAAAGGAAATTTGTACTTAAATTCCGAGATAAAAATGTACCAAAATCATAGCTACATAAACACAATCTCAGGCCTATTTTAAATGAAGTCACACTGCATCCAAAAGCCATAGTTATTATGAGCACACAAAGTGCTTAAACTGTTCTCAGAGTAATAATCTCATTTAAAGAAACACTGCAGTGATGGATGTGGGCCGCGGACATTTTCTAATCAAGGCTGAAGACTAGATTAATCTAATGGGTACTGTGGTCCTTTGAATAACAAATCACACAAGTATACACCAGGGAAGAGTGTCATGTCCTCCATCCAGCCAAACAGATTATTTTAATGACAAATTTATTGCGTTCCTATCTCCCATTTACCACATTATTGTCCTGGGCAGACACAGGCACTGGCAGTCAGATTAGTCCAGCATTGTCTAGCGCAGTGCAAACAGCTCCATTGATTTGTTTACTCTCGCTTCTTCTATAAACCTTACTGATCATTTTGGTCTATCCTATGCCATAGGAGTAATGCACTGCATAATAAACTCCTATTATGTGCGCATTTGTAAAGCTGCATGATGGGTTTTCCCATAAAGGGTTTATTGCTGCTCATCTTGCAAGTAGCAGAAAGTAGCTCCTGGCTACTTTTGTGAACAGGGAAAGAGGAGTGCACATAAAGAGCCTGCAGTTGTGGAATAGCATCAAAGTTCATTGTTTTTATATTAAATATGAGAAAAGTGAGTTGTGGAGAGAAGACAGATAAAAAAAAAAACAGTGTTAGAAAGGCATTGTTAAAGCAACATTTTTAGGAAGATATCAGGGAAGGGTCATGAGTAATTGGAAGGAATTATAGAAAAGCAGCTGCAAGAGGAATCTAGGCACCATACGCTGCACGTATACTCTGCCCAAGTGATTCACAATGTGAACAAATCCAAGAGGCCAGTTCATGTTGTGAAATATAAAATAATGAGATCGACCTTGCACATTCATATAGTATTTGTACACATAGCTAGTAAATGTTGAGAAGAAAATAATACCATTGGCTCCAGCATCACTGACAGTATCTGATGCCAAAAAAAAGGAAACTAAGACTAATCAGAGAAACCGTATTCAGAAGGTGACAATAATTTCAGGAGTGGCTGGGGTTGAAGACAGACACAGAGCTTGCACTGTTTCTACTCTACAGGCAGGGCTAAATTTCAAGAAACTATTGAAATTGGCATTACTTCCCTCTAAGACACCATTGATAGTGGTAGTACCAGTAGTAAGCATCCCTTTAAATGGATGGCCTGCTGCTCACTGGATGTTTTCTGTTTTTCGTACCATTTTTCGTACCAGACAGTTCTGCATGACCCCAGATCAGCAGACCCCAGCAGTAACTTAATACAAATTAAGAAGTAAATTCATTTTTAGGTCATTTTGTGACTAGACTGTAGTGTACCTGCAGTCCAGTTTTAAAGAAGTTGGATTCAGAGGAGCCAAATATACTCAGTGAGCAATTTATTAGGTATTTCTATTTTCACACCATTCTCTGCAAACTCTGGAGTACTGTTGTGTGTGAAAATCCCAGGTGATCAGGTGAGCACTTTCTGAGATACTCAAACCATCCTGTCTGGCACCAATAATCACACCACGGTCAAAGTCATTTTTCTTCCCCATTCTGACATTTGGTCTGAAAAACATATGAACCTCTTGACCATGTCTGCATGCTTTTATGCATTTAGTTGCTGCCACATGATTGGCTGATTAAATATTTGCATTAACAAGCTGGTGTTCAGGTCTACCTAATAGTGCTCAGTGAGTGTACATTGAATTGTTAATTGTATAAAACATATAGTCAAAATTAAGTAATGCAAGTAATTGATGTTATTTTTAGGATTCTCTCTGCTGGCCTGCAAACATACTTTTGGATGAGTGAGCAAGATCCCTTTCTGAGATTGCTTAGTGCTCAATGCACCGCTTCCAGGAGTCTCTCTGCTATCCATTGCAGAATGAGGACAGCCGTTTCATAATGATGGAATGTGGGACTTTATCTCTGCAAAGGAACAAATTGCTTTCTGATAAGAATGGAGAAGTTGTTTACTTACAATATAGTCAGAGCTCGCTTGCTTTTCTTGTCTGTCGTTTTTTTTTACTCCGGCTATCTTTCTTTTCTTATGAGCAGCTGAACAAGGACAAATTGAGGCATGCAGGAATAAAAGAATCAACAGGGTATGTAACAGAGGAAATGCTATAAAATCCTCTATGATGAGTCAATTAAAATGTCAACACCGCCTTATCGCGGACCCTCAGCACATCACTATCAAAATGAAAAATGATTCTGTCAGGTGAAACCCTGTATGGATGTCTATGTCCACAGAAATAGTTGCATATATACACAATCTCCCCAAGTTTTTTTATCGTATATTATGAATTTATTTGATTCCATATATTGACTCATGTGTCATTGGCAGGTAACAACTGCATTCATTTCGCAAACATGCTGTTTAACAAGACTACAAATTTGTTGTTTATTTTGTATTTACAGCATAACTGGTGGGGGTCGTTTCTCCATATACACTCAATGAGCAATTTATTTGGTAGACCTGGGGATTGGGGTTGTTGCTGCTGATGTATGCTGACAGTGATTGGAGGACCTTCATTCTGCTATGGCCTGGTCAGTCATGAACAAATATCTTTCAGCTCCTGATGTGATGCTTGGTCAGGGCTGATAAATCCTGATAAAACCACCCGCATGCCAATATATAATCCCTGAGCACTTTATTAGGTAAACCTGTACACCAGCTTGTTAATGCAAATATTTAATCAGCCAGTCATGTGGCAGCAAATGAATGCATAAAAGCATGCAGACATGATCAAGAGGTTCAGCTGTTGTTCAGACCAAATGTCAGAATGGGGAAGAAATGTGACTTTGACTGTGGAATGATTGTGGGTGCCAGACAGGGTGGTTTGAGTATCTCAGAAACTGCTGATCTCCTGGAATTGTCATGCACAACAGTTTCTACAGTTTGCAGAGAATGCTGCGAAAAACAAAAAAAACAACCAGTTTGCAGCAGTTCTGTGGGCAAAAACGCATTGTTAATGAGAGTGGTCAGAGGAGAATGGCCAGACTGACAAAGCTAGCAGGGAGGTGACAGTAACGCAAATAACCACACATTACAACAGTGGTATGCAGAAAAGTATCTCTGAACACACAATGTGTCAAACTTCTAAGTGGATAGGCTACATCAGCAGAAGAGCAATACGTCTGAAACATAAGTCTAATAAATACCTAATTTCCCTTCAGCAAATGTTGAATTGGCAGTGTGAAGGTAGCAGTTGATATGAGTGAAAAATAAAGAAAATAAATTCTATTCAATTGAATTTAATTTGTATTTAGATTTTTACAGAAGGGCATTGTCACATAGCATCTTTACAGAGATCTGGGCCTTTAGCCAATAGCTATGGAAAATGTCATGTTTTAATGCTTTCTATTGCTTAAATTGCAGGCTGTCATTACTCATGTGACAATACAAATCAGCAGCAATTTATCAGATCAAGCAACACACATCACGTAGCTCTATTTGTATATCTCAAACTTGTGGAAGATTGCCAGAGCATTGGCATTAGGGTCACAATGAGTATAAAGTGTGCTCACTTCCATTAGCCAGATGAGATCTGGTGTGATCTTTGAGTGAACTTGGTGGGGCTGGGGCAGTTTCATGTCTGCTCATCTGTTTGTGTCTGTTACAGGTCTGAAATTAACACCCGCCACCCACCAAATGAGTACTATGCAATGCATTGAATTGCATTGTAGCTACAGAAGGTTACAGCCAATACAGTGGCATGACAGTTTAAAAAAAACAACTGACGTGCTCCCAGAATAAATGAATCTGGTTAAATTTGAAATAGATTTTGGAACAAGCACCAAAAAAATGCAATGAGCAGCAATTTAGTCCCCTGAATTTAACTATTTGAATTCTAAAAAATTTTTGTGAATCACTTTGTGATTGTAATGTCGTCTGTATCGTTTTCAGAAGTGGCTGTTAAAAAAAAATCTGAGTGGCTAGTACCACAATAGCTGATGGAGAAAAAAGTTCATTTCAGACCCTGGTTACATACATCATCCCATTAACATGCTAACCAACCCCATTCTCCCACACCTCATTCTCTGCGTTATCTGTGAATGGTGTGGGTGCGGAGGATGCACTGTAGTACAGTGTTGTGTAATGAGGTAGAGCCCAGGCAGAGTAGCAATATATTTTTCCTGTATTTATGGATGTCAGGGGCTGTTTGGTGCTTAAGGTAGTATTCCACTGTGCGGTTGATCACATGAATACCCCGTGGTACTGAATCCGCATCAAGACAACAAGCTACACATGACATGCACTCCTCAGGGACTATAAAAGTAAATAAGAGGCAACCAATGGCAGCATGTGTTTCAGAGGAGAGGGTGCACTTCTTTGAACTCTCCTGGAGGTGATAACAGTAGTAAGTGATGGGCTTGCTTTCTAATATCATTAGTCACTTGATGCTTGAAGAAATTAAGCCCTCAGCGAGACTGTTACGTATTTCTACCCCAGTCTAGGCGTGCTTGTGTGGAGGGACTCGGAGGCACTCATTCACTGGAATATTTTGTGAAATTGGCATAATATTATACACAGAGAACATAGAGAAGCAAGCCTCACCTCATTTGGAGCAACAGGTTTAGTCATGCTGTTTCCCAATCTCTCTCTCGTGATCTCTGCTTTCCTCTTAGGGAACTGAAAGGCTTTCATCTCTCTGATTTTTGATGAGTTTACAATGTCCCCATTTGCCCAAACATAATTTTATAATATTGTGATGCTCTCTGAGGAAGGCTAATTGGGAAAATGCAGTAGCATCTATACCACCTGTAGTGTTGTCTTTCACTTCTCAGCCAGCATAACTGTGAAGTACAAATTATTCTTCATCACCTTTTCATGATGTGAAATCCTCATTCCTCTACTTTTAATACTCGTTTAATTTCAGAAAGCATACCAATCTTCTTTGTAATATATCTGCAGACATGGACCTTTGCATATAAAAACACTGTCTGAAAGCCAGTAGCCTACACACTTAAGCTGTTCCCCAAATTCCAAAAATGTGTCATATTGCTGAAAAGCTAAACATCGTGATTTGTTTGTAGTTTGATTTACAGAACATGTTGTATCAGATAAAAACTAGTATCAAAGTATCCAACCCCAGTCTAATTCTCCACAACCTTCAATTATTTTGTAAACAATGTACTTCACAGTAGATCCTACCTGAATAAGGTGTTACTGGTTCAAGCTTCCTCATCCTCTTTTCATTTTCAGAGCCAATTAATTGACCTGTAAAATAACCACAAATACAACCATGTTGACAAACAGACAAATCTCAATTTTTGTCTGACATATCAGGTCATACAACCCAACTCCAGTCATTAGGGTTAAACCTACAGTAAGAAGGTACAGTACAGTAGTCAGATATTCTCAGGTCAGTGCTGTGTAGGGCAATTGCATTCTTGTTTTCATTAGTCTTCTGACTCTTCGACACAGGCAGAATGCAGCACCCTAGATATTTGTTTATGTTTTTTGGGGGGTGGGGTGCAAATAGCAAAGTCACCGTGCGTACTGAGTATGGTAAACAATGGATTTTACGCCCCACAGCACTGTAGTGATTTCTTAGAGGTAAACAAAGCACTAAAGGGAAATGCAACGTATTAAGCAAATACAACTTCCAGGCATTGTTATTATTTATTTCCTGACTAGGAGGTCAATAGCTGCCTAGCTAGATAGAAAGGATTGTCACACACTGCCAACTGCCCCCCACATCACATGAACACCTGCAGCATAAAGGCTACTACTTTAATGTGGGGAATATAAAAATGTAACCATACAACCTATTCCTAAGCAATTTTCAAGATCAAACATATTTAGACACCCTAGGGTTTGTTGCTTAAAAATGATCAGGTGTTTTCACTTTTAGAAGCAGTGCATTTGGATTATGTTACATTGACCGTAATAGAAATTTATTTGACAGGGCTTACTGTTAGCAGAGAACACACAATAGCTTGTACCTACAATATAGCAGTAGCGGGCGCATCAAACCCACAAAAATCCCCTTTGAAATGCATACTGTCGACTTACTCATTTGAAGAGCATCCTTGCACAATGCAAAATTGTCAGTGATTTCACATTCAGATCCACTTTTGTGTTTCTTTGATATATTATCTTTCTGGATCCCAACCATAGGCTGCAGAAATCCCAAAACTAGCAAAGTTCACCATCTCAGATATTATTAGGATGGGGGGTCATGTCCCTTATGTAAATTACACCTATACATGTGACCCATGAGATTAATACGAACAATTTGGTTATTATTTATCCTCTAATGTCCATTCTGAATCTCATACCATCTCGATTATACTACTGTATACTGCCGTATCAACTGCCTTACATTGCACCTCTTTGTCATTTTTCTGTGCCATATTGGTTTTTCCCACTGTGATTTGCCTCGGTAATTAGAAAAGTAAGTGAATGTTAGAAATAAACAAAGGAAACATAAAACTGTGTCTGGTTAGGGATGAGGCCACTACAGAGCAACGAGAGTTCAAATTGTGTGCTTTCGTTCTGTCACGCCTCAGTCAGCTCTTTACTTTGTTTGGTTTATTAATGAAAACTAATTGCAGGTAAATATGAGGCAGCACAAACGTCTCCTGACCCTTGGCTAATTCAGCTCATGAAGATGAATTAGGGAGAGCAATCTCTCCTGACTGCTCTGAGACCAGCCCTGGTACATCATCCTTAATCACTGTCCTTTTCCTGCTATTTAATGTTTGCTGTTGTGGGCATTGTTTTCGTTGCTTTACAGCTTCAGAATTATTAATACATTCTTGATTTCTGTTACTAAATGTCACTACAATTTGAGGTAAAGAATGTACATAATCGTATCAACGCAAGCAACAAACTAATTGTAAATGTGTTCAATGCTACAATAATGAATGATATCTCATAACAAAATTACATTATGAATCCATTATTGTAATACATCAATGTTAAAATTAAGTCACTCACAAGAAGGAATAATGTATACAGTATGGATCAGAAGTAAATGTAATGCATATTCAGGAAGTCTGGATGAATTTTTCCCACTGGTATGGCATGAAATGGAGAGTAAGATCAAAGATGGGGGCTCTGTTCCTGATAATAAGGGTCTTTTTAAATGGAGTCAAGAACATTCCTCAAAGTCACCAGTCCTTTGATGCTGAAGTGTCTGAAGATGAATATTGTGCACCAATTACAATCTCTTCCCCACCCAAACTGTGCACTCTCTTTCCTGTAAAAATATAGAGAATCAATGATGAATGAGGATGGAGAGGTTTATTTACAATAATGTAAGGAGGATGGAAGATGTTTCCCTTCACCAACAAATCCTTTCATATTTTTAATGCTGAATTTCAAGACATTTGTGTTGTTGATATAAGATGTACATTATGACACAGCAAAGCTTAATGTGAAATACCCAGCCAGCTTGAATAAGATCCACACGTTTCTGTCAGCTGCATTGCTACAGAATGTATCATGGCACAATATCTCTGCTGAACAAGAAAGCATGACCTATTATCGCATGACTCGTCCAACCAACATTAGACCAAATATGTTATGAATGGAGAGGCTTTTCAATATTTCACGAATAAATATTGAAATGGAGACAGATGCTCAATAGGCAATTTAATCACTTTTTCTGCTGCAATATTACTATCTTGTGCAGAAAAACTTAATTCCTTTTTACAAAATGGAAGTGAGTGAGCAGGGGATATTAATAACAGGGACAAATGAGGACAAAACCAAAAGTAAAACCTCTACCAACAAGTGTGAAATGAATGCAAGGTGCAAGCACAGTGCCAGACTGCAGCTAGGAACCTAAGGCAGTTAGATTTTTAATTAAGTTAAATTTGGGTGACAGAAAATGTTATAAATAAGTGTAATATGGGTTCTGAATATTGTATGCCTCCCATTGCAGCTGACACTGCATTCTTTCAAATATTTTCTTGTTACATCCTTATATTCAAGCTCAAAAGAAAGTGTTCTCAGCAACAGTTGGACAAGCTGTTAGCCCTCCTATTATGTTTGGGGTCAGATTTTTCTTATTTGTTTTAAAAAAGCTAGTTATTTGGGAGACAATAAGAAGGCTACACACTCCGTGTCAAAAATTATTTCTTACAATATTTATTGTGTTTTATTTCAACTGTTGGGCTCAATTTGACCCCAAAAATAAAACAGGTCATAAAATCCCAACAGATTAATAGGCGGTTTAATATGTGATGAACTGACACTTAGTATTGTAGTGTGATGCCTTGAACTTGCCAGACCTCTAACAGGATTTGAAACTTGCTGAGTGATCCAGAAAGAGTCCATGATGTTAAATCAGCTAGTATAACAGCTGACAATAATTTAGAGGATACAAATCTTGAGATGATAAGGGTAAGAGCAGTGTGCAGTAGTAAATCTGTCACTGCAAGCAATATGGTGCCGCCTCTATTTCTAATGGAATAAATGCTGCCTGAGGATAGAATTCAGCAGGACTAAAATCTGATGAAGGCATGTAGGCAGCTAAAAGAAATATGTAGATGTTTTTGTCTAGGCTAAAGTAAAATTTGCCTAGCTGTTGCCCTCAAGGAAAGCCTTTCTTTGAGTTTTAAAATTGTAATACTGTTAAATATTTTACCCACACAATGAATTCAACTTAATTCAATTTAAATTCAACATCTGAAAAACAACAGTATATTTCTCATCTACAAAAGTATTCTTAGAAAAGGTCAAGTCAGGGTCTGTCAAATTAGTTTTGGCTGCAAAAGATTATCAAAAGATTATCAAAAAATTTGGACAGTTTCTATTTTAGCCAATGAGCTCGGCAACTCTTTCAGGGTTGTAGCTGGATAATAGTCACTCCTTGGATTGGCCTGTTTGTTTGGTAGGACAGCCTGATCATGGTAGTGTGTTGGCTATACTTTTTCCATTTTGTTACAGTGGACTTCACTCACCTTCCTTGGAAGCTGCAGCCTTCTGTGAATCTTTTGGTGACCTTCTCCCACTCCTTGCCTCCCAGTCAGACTCTGAACTCATCCATGTTGCAATCATGGTAGTGCTCAATATCAAAGTTTCTGATAAACAAACCGTGTTTTTGTTTTGTCTGAAGGATGTACCGTTACCTAAAATATAAGGTTCCACGTAGCTTGTAGGCTTTACATTAGAAATAAAGGAGCCATTTGGAAATATTACATGTTGATATTATGGGTTCTATGCCATTGGAGACAAAATAATAACCAAGGAAACAAAGGAACTAGTTGCAAGCGGCAATTGTCCTAACCCAAACCAAATTGACCAAAGGGTGACATCGGTCAATTCAGTGTAAAACAATCATGTCATTGTTGTGAATTATGATGTGTTATCATTTTTATCTTTTGTTTCAGCACCATTTTATTTACCATGTCATTTTATTGGCAGGATTATGATCTTCCCTGGTTTTATTTTGTATAATAAAACAAGGTACTGATGTTATTATTTCCTAGTTATAGTGTAATACGCACTAAAAACAGGGACTTAACAATTTACTTCAGTAACAAGTAGACCAGACAAATTAAAGAGAGTTGATTCAATAAAGTAAGAAAGAAAGACTTCTATCTTGCTATACAATAATATATTAAGATTATGATCAAACAGTGGGATTATTTCTCAATAATTCAGAACAGCGACTAATTCCACAGTAACCTTTGACAGTATAAACATCAAACATCAAATAATTTCTCATAATTATGACATTAGTTCAAACTCAAAATGTGACAGCCCTACTCTCCATCTCCTACACAAGAATGTCAGTATCCTCTTGGGAGAAACTTCTTCTGAAGAGTATATCCCTGTCTTCCCTTGCTGTGCTCCACCGTAGTTACGGCAGTACACAGGGGCTCAAAGCGCATGGCTCTAAAAAGGGAGGTATTTTGATTGCCTATGATTTAATCCAGCTGTAGCACACACACTGATAACATATACAGTCCATTTTCCCACATGCTGTGCCAAAATCCAGCAACCACACCCAGTATACCCATGCTCTGTGCCTGTACTATTGACTGTGCTCATGCACCATTGATGCTGGAAAATAGAGACCATAATTTCTGTCCTCTTTCCCCTTGGTTAATATTTAATCAGAGAACCCACAGAGTTGGATTTAGCAGTTGGTGACCTTGATGGTGGCCATATATGCAATTAAAATAATGTAATAGTCCAGCCCCTCCAAAGTGGATTGCTCAACGGCATAATGAGGAGCACTCTGGAGCACCTTGCTGCTGGCCGTCCAGATGTGTTTCCAGTTATTAAAGCGCACCAAATACAGTTTGCTAAGCTAAACCCCTTAAAGGCTACTCAGCTATTAATGTATTTCATGTACAGGACATATCTGATGACCCATTTACATTTAATTCACGTCATTGAGGCTTGCATATCTCAGTAGACAAAGGGATTAGTTCAAATTAACTGCCACTTTAGTCACAGCCATTTTGACTGTTTCAGAATAGAGGCTGGTCATGTGTAAAATAAATGTCGCAAATATTCTTTCCCTGCTCACAATGAGACAGATGTGTTTTTATGGCATGTTCAGGAAAGGGCCTTTGACCTTTGGGTAATGATGTTTTGTTAGAAGACGCTATGTGAATATTAGCTTTTGTCTGGAGCAGTTGCCATTTTATGGATCGCTACTAAGTGTGAAATTAAATGTAATCTGGGATATAGTTTTTTCTTTCTTCAACACAAGACAATGGGAATACCTGCTTCAAATTACACATTACATATTGTAAATGATTACTATTACAACATTCATAATTTTGGGGTTCATCGGAACATCATGTTTCTCGTTATGATGCTGCATGCTATCCCATACCTCAAGGTTAGATGTACACTTAATGTGGAGTGGAGTGGAGACCTATTTTTTTACTTAGGTCTTATGCTGCTGTAGCCTATCCACTTAGAGGTTTGATGTGTTGTAAGTTCAGAGATGCTCTTCTGCATACAACTGTTGTAATGTGTGGTTATTTACGTTATTGTCACCTTCCTGCCATTCTCCTCTAACCTGTCTCAGTAACAGCATGTTTTGCCCGCAGAACTGCTGCTCACTGGATGTTTTTAGTTTTTCCCACCAATCTCTGCAAACTCTAGAGACTGTTGTAAGTGAAAATCACAGGAGACCAGCGGTTTCTGAAATACTCAAACCACCCTCTCTGGCACATCATTCTACGGTCAAAGTCACTTTTCTTCCCCATTCTGACATTTGGTCTGAACAACAGCTGAACCTCTTGATGCTTTTATGCATTTAGTTGCTGCCACATGATTGGCCAATTAAATATTTGCATTAACAAGCAGGTGTACAGGTCTACCAGATAAAGTGCTCAGTGAGTGTATACTTGGAGTGTATACTTGGGAGGTTTTTCCAGAGACAAGAGTTTATCAGCCCTGACCAAGCACCACATTCCTAAAATGGTGGGAACATTTGTCAGGAGCTGAAATATATTTGTTCTTGGCTGACGCATCCAAAAGGCCACAGCAGAATGAAGGTCCTCTAATCACTGTCAGCAGACAACAATCCCAACCCCCAAACCATCCAACACCCGCAGGCCCATCCATCCGCAAATTAACCACGGGTGCCTCAGAACAGCCACTCGGCCAGGACTAATCTGCTTGGTTTTAGACCAATTAAGCCACTTCTAAGCATCCCCCCTGCTCGGGTAATTGGTGACCAAAGTAGCAGTGATTCAAAGAAGCCCACTAGTGGTGTAGGGCCATCTCCAGCTGAGCTGAATTACACCACAATTTACCACAAATTATCCATCATCATCACCCACCAACACACAATGCTGCATCTGCACAGAAAATGCATGTCATGTGCCAGCCACCAATTTTCTGCTGAGGGCTGGCGTGACACTAGCAACAATTTCATTGTTATTATTTACTTTCTGATATAGTGCAGTTTTGTTCTTTTTAATGGGAGGCTGCTTCATTTGCCTTTAAAATAAATCAAGTCTAAATAATACACAGGCAACAATGGTTAATCACAAACTTAACCTCCTGATAGTCACATTTACAAAGGAAGGTGGGCTGTGTTATTGCCTTGGTGATGATCTGAAAAAGTGGCAAACAAAGGTATTATTCATGGTGGGAAGAGAAATATTTTAATTAAGTTGCATTCAGCCATAGACTAATCAGAAGATGTTGTATTCTGAGAGGAATTTTGCTTCATTTAGTTTGAATAATAATCAGTAGGAACAGAAGATATATGTCTGAGTGGGACTTAAACTAGCAAGAAAAGTTATTATGGAGACAACATTCATTTAATTAACACTGAAATCACAAGCACTTGCTGCTAGGCTGGATGCTCCACAGGGCATTGTAGGCACAAGCCCAGAGGCCCATGTTGCCAGGGGGCACTTAAATACATAAATTACATTATTGAGAAAAGTCCCTTGAGACTTTAAGGCCTGCTGGGCATGTTCTCATCATGACTGCCTGGCTTAATCCAGATAAACCGTCTTTAGCATTGCGCTTTATGTCCGTTGAGCTCTCATATGCTGAAAACTTGCTTGCTTGGCTGCTAGTCTAAAAGCAAATATGGATGGGAAATGTGAACTCAGTTGAGTTGAAAAAGAAAACTAAAAAAGGGAAGGGCGGCATTGTCACTGAACAACTATCAGTGGCTTTAAAATAAAAAGGGCAAAATCACAGGAAGCTGGAGGATGATTACGGCAGAGCCTGTGGTCAATGCGGCTTTACCAACATCAGTTCCTCTGATGAGCAGTGAAGTTAAGATTCTAGCTCTGTAACTTTAAAGCAATGTTTTTTAACTCTAGTCCTTGCCAGAAGCTTTTTGTTGTAACCATAAACTCACACATCTGCTTTAACCCTTGTGTTGTCTTAAGAGTAAAAAATAACCCGCCACCATGTTTAATAGCGGAAAAAAAGCCCCAAATAATCTTTTTTCAACTTAAAATTTGATGACAAAGTTTGTGATGAGTGACAGGTTGTTTCTTCATGCAAAATAGATTTGTGGTTTAAAATGCAATTAAGCTGCTTTATTTTAGGGGTTTAGTGCAAGCGGGTCATTTTTTACCCTGAGGACAAGGGGAGTATACAGAATGTTAAGACTACACAAGAGTTAACTAATCAAGGGCATTTTGGTGGGTTGATTAAATCAGGTGTGTGAGGTCCTGGTTACAACAAAAACCGTCTGGCAAGTTGGCCCCGAGGCCTGGAGATGACAAACGCTGCAGTGGAGGATACTACCACTGGTGACATGGAAGTAGCAGTAGTCCAATACTTGTTCACCAACGTCTAATATATCCAATTAAGCCTAGTGGAGAACCTGCATTTAGGTGAGTCATGACTGAATGGTTGAAGGAGGCCATTTTAGCACAAGGGTTTTCAGCTTCCCAGAATTGGGCAGAAATGTACCCGGCCTCTTGTAAAAAATTCTGCAAGACAGAAAGGTTCAGAATGGGGAAATTGAACCTTGAGAGTGAATCATGTATTCACTAGGTGTAAGATTACTGAATGTGGGGTGAGTCAGTTATTGTTTGAAACACCTGAAGAATACTGACGCCCCTAGCCAGTAGGGAGATGTTAAAACGTGTAGTGGCAGTCATCAAATCTCTGGCAGAAGGGGGTCTTCCCTTCTGAAGAGATGACGAGCTGTTGGGAAAATTACTTCAGTATACTTGAATTCATTGCATTTGACTGCTTTCTAATGGAGCATACCCAGAAGCATTGCCAGAAGGGTCATGGTCACATATCCTTCTTATCTTCCATTAGTTCCATTATGTCCTACTTATCTTCCATTCCATTAGGAATTTCATCACTCTAATGACCCTGAAAACAAAGAATATTATTGTATATGAATAACTGCATTCAAAGTACTTTTTTACTGAACCTGGTAGAAAGTATGTTTTTTTTTCATTGAACAGCTGCATTGGAGAAAGCCTGTTTTAGTTCTTTATAAGCAGTGTATGTATTTTGCTCTTCCTCCAACAATCTTTCAAATAACGTGTTCAAGAACAACACCACTAACAGGCACTGAAATCTCTCTCAAGCGTCAGGCCTTTCATGCATACTCAACAAGAGCTGCCTGTGAGAAATATAGTCAACAGCAGCATGTAGCCTAGTGGCTAAGGTGCATGACTGGGATAAGATCTGAGCAGCTGTTGGGCCTTTGAGCAAGACCCTTTTGTCTAGGGGGGTTTAGTGCCGGGCTGGGGAGAGCCGTGGCATCACATTGTGAACAGACACAAAAAATTCAAGGATGGATGCACACAAAGGGATAAACAGTAATTTTACAGTGCTGTTTCATGGGGACTGTTACGATATAAGGGTTTCCTTTTATTGGTTCCAAAATAGCACCGCATCTAATGCCTAGGTGCATAGCTACGTGCTTGGGTAGGTACTGTGTGTGGTTAGAAAGCCCTGAGAAGAGACAGGAGGGTCTGGAAATGCAGTAGCATTTGTTGTACTTGTTCTATTCTTTGTCGCTCATGGACATTGGGTAGACGGACCTTACTTTTCCCTTCATTGAGCAGGCGATTCCTTTTTTTACTGTAACTGGGACTCCTGCGTGAGACGAGGAATCAAGGTCTGGAGCAGCATTGGAGGCGAGCCCAACTATTGGTATAATGAAGACGGTTAGCTGGTTAACTGAACTGCACGTGAGCCTTTTCTGCATTTTACTCGCCACTTATTTGTACTATGTGATGTTCTGTAAACATTAACTCGTCCAACTGTGTGTTCTGTTGCATACAATTGAGAATTTAATGTTTCATGTATTATGAGTGTAAGCCAGTAATAAGTAACATTTGGTGTCATGCGCTGGTCAGCTTGCTGACTTCCCCCTCCCGGAGCATGCATTGTTAGCCCCCACCTTTTGGCACACATGCCTGTGGGGGAGACCTAGAGAAGGATTCCTGGAGGAGCCTTCCTGGGCCCCCTGGGGAGCCCCCCCTTCTCTCACATTCCTACAGGGTTTGAGCACAGGAATACTGGAGATAGCATAAAGATGTTTCATGATAATCCCAGGTCAGAATACAGTAATGTTTGGTGTTATTCTGATTGGTTCAGTGCAACTGGTGTAATGATCTAGTTTTTGTAACAGTCTACCTTTGATATCATAACCATTCAGGAGCCAAGGGGAAACTGGGCAAAAGCTGTCTCTGTAGAAGCCATTTGTTTTAGCCCCCTGACCACTGCCTGGTGGGGGTTGGCTGCAAATTACAGATGGGTGACCCGTTTTTAGGGTCAAGAACTAAGGCCTGGATTTTGGAGATAAGGAGAAGAAACCATTCACCTTTCCTTTCATTCACCCAAATCAGGTTTATCCAAAAGGTATATTACCATGAGAGGCACAAATACATATTTACAGCATAATGCAGTTATCATGAAAACTCCCAACTACATCATTCATAGATATGATGGGGCGGCCTGTAGCATAGTGGTTAGGGTAAAGTCTAATCCCGGTATAGCCACAATAAGATCCGCACAGCCGTTGGGCCCTTGAGAAAGGCCCTTAACCCTGCATTGCTCCAGGGGAGGATTGTCTCCTGCTTAGTCTAATCAACAGTACATCACTCTGGCCAAATGCCAATAATGTAATGTAATATAATGTCTTGTAACCTTTTGGACTGGACTGTTTGGACTACCTTTGGGGAGGTTCGGGCCATTGGCGCCGAAGGAGATAAGGGGAAGATGGACTGTGGCTGTGTTTTAGTTGAGAGGTCACAGGGGTCATTGGAAGAGAAGGCGCCTGTAACCCACCACTTTTGGGAAAGGCTCAGGACACTCTCACAGTGCCCCCATTTGGGCACTGCTGTTATTACACCGGTGACTGCGCTCCTAGATTAAATATTCAAAACTGCTATTGAGATAGTAAATAGACCCGGTAAAACCTTGAAAACATTGTCCATGTGATCCTTGTATTATTGCATTAAGTCTTATGTAATGGTAACAGGGAGTGCATGTAAAATGGATAATCAGGAGGGAAGTTTCATGATAACTACAACATAATAAAACAGAAGGGTAATCTGTTTGGTATGGATGTGATCCAGTAAAATCAAGGAATCGGATGTGATACATTTCATACCAAATGGAGTTTAATAAACCATAGTTTCAGTAACTCAAGGGAAAACCTGCATGTCCTCTCTTGGTAATCATCTAATTTTCCCTACTTAACAACCCCCAAGGGCGGGGGTCTAAATTCCAGATTTGACCACCCCTTCAGGTTGATTTATGGCACTGCTGCCTGGTTGCAAACGTATGATTTGGCATAAAAGCAAGGGAGACAGACCAATCTGGGAAGATCGCATTTGACTTCCCACACAGCACGTTCTGTGTATGTGTAGCAACGGAAGATCGCATTCGACTTCCCACACAACATGTCTTGTGTATGTATGTATGTATGCGTAGCAGCGGAAGATCGCATTCGACTTCCCACATGGCATATTCTATACTCTGTGTTTGTGTGTAGCCAAAGCAGGCTAGGTATGATTATTTACTCTGTCTCAATTCTTAATTTGTGTATTTTGTAATTGACTGTGATATTCTAAAGCTAATAACCTACCTGTCTGCGAATAAACTATTTTGTTTGTAACTTGCGTGATCTCCATGACTCTAATTCATCTTGTACCTTTTTCAGCCTAAATTACAACTGAATACTCAGGGGGAAATGGTGACTAAAGACCGACTGATCAGCGGCTTGGTACATTCGTGGTTGTTTCCAAGCTGAGAGGCCACCAAGTTTGGCCCAAAGGATTGGTGGTGCATGGCTCTTGTAATTTGGTGCGAAGGGAACCCATGGGTGTTATGACGCCGGTTCCTGTCAAGTTAACTCGAAGGAGCCCATTTAATGCATGCCGACCTGGGCTCGCAACTATCATGGCAGTGTTTTGCATGTATTGTGTTGGCTAGACCCTCAGCCTCTGAGTTCTCCGCCAAACTGAGATTTCAGCAATAATGCTAATCCCGGGAGCATATATTGAGTAATGGTGGCGCAGGTAAGAGTCGAGTGTAATCACTCCCGAGGTTTGCGTATTTTTCAAACCCAAATTTCTAAATTATATCTTAAATGGAGTCAGATAACGAAGGTAGATGTATTGACCCTACTGTGGAGATTCTTGGTCAGCCCAGACCAGTAAAGAGCGGAAGGCAGAGTGGTACTACTGTCTTTGTCCATCCATCCATCCATCGTCACCCGCTTATCCGGAGTCGGGTCGCGGGGGCAGTAGGCAAAGCCGGGTATTCCAGGCGTCCCGCTCCCCAGCAACGCATTCTAGCTCCTCCTGGGGGATCCCGAGTCGTTCCCTGGCCAGGAGAGATATATAATCTCTCCAGCGGGCTCTGGGTCTCCCTTGGGGTCTCCGCCCAGTTGGACGAGCCCGGAAAACCTCCAAAGGGAGGCGCCTGGGAGGCATCCTGATGAGATGCCCGAACCACCTCAATTGGCTCCTTTCGACGCGAAGGAGCAGCGGCTCTACTCCGAGCTCCCTCCGGATGTCCGAGCTCCTCACCCTATCTCTAAGGCTGAGCCCGGCCACCCTACGGAGGAAGCTCATTTCGGCCGCTTGTATACGCGATCTCATTCTTTCGGTCACTACCCAAAGCTCGTGACCATAGGTGAGGGTTGGGACGTAGATCGACCAGTAAATCGAGAGCTTCGCCTTCCGGCTCAGCTCCTTCTTCACCACAACGGTCCGGTGCAACGCCCGCATTACTGCTGACGCTGCACCGATCCGCCTGTCGATCTCACGCTCCCTTCTACCCTCACTCGTGAATACTTGAACTCCTTCACTTGGGGCAAAGACTCGTTCCCAACCCTGCAGGGAGCAATCCACCGTTTTCCGGCAGAGAACCATGGCCTCGGACTTGGAGGTGCTGACTCTCATCCCGGCCGCTTCACACTCGGCTGCAAACCGCTCCAGTGCGTGCTGAAGGTCACGGTCCGATGAAGCCAGCAGAACCACATCATCCGCAAAAAGCAGAGATGCGATTCTGAGGTCACCAAACCGGACACTCTCCTCACCTCGGCTGCGCCTTGAGATCCTGTCCATGAATACCACAAACAGGACCGGTGACAAGGGGCAACCTTGGCGGAGTCCAACACCCACCGGAAACGTGCTTGACTTTGTGCCGAGAATGCGGACACAGCTCTCACTTTGGTTATACAGGGACCTGATGGCTCGTAACAACGGCCCCGGTACCCCATACTCCCGCAGTACACCCCACAGGGTTCCCCGGGGGACACGGTCGAAAGCCTTCTCCAAGTCCACAAAGCACATGTGGACTGGATGGGCAAACTCCCATGACCCCGCCAGCAACCCTGCCAAGGTAAAGAGCTGGTCCACTGTTCCACGGCCAGGACGGAAGCCACATTGCTCCTCCTGAATCCGAGGTTCGACCGTCGGTCGGAGCCTCCTTTCCAGTACCCTAGAGTAAGCTTTCCCAGGGAGGCTGAGGAGTGTGATACCCCGGTAATTGGAGCACACCCTCCGATCCCCCTTCTTGAAAATGGGGACCACCACCCCGGTCTGCCACTCTACAGGTACTGTCCCCGATCTCCACGCGACACTGAAGAGGCGTGTCAGCCAAGACAGCCCAACAATGTCCAGAGCCTTCAGCATCTCAGGGCGAATCTCATCTACACCCGGCGACTTACCACTGAGGAGCTTATTGACTACCTCAGCAACTTCCGCCAGGGATATAGGTGCAGATTCCCCCGAGTCTTCAGGCTCTGCCTCTTCCACAGAGGACGTGTTGTTCGAGTTCAGGAGCTCCTCGAAGTGCTCTTTCCACCGCCCGACAATATCCCCAGTCCGGGTCAGCAGTTCTCCTCCCCTGCTGAAAACAGCCTGAGACAAGCCCTGCTTTCCCTTTCTGAGTCGTCGGATGGTTTGCCAGAACTTCCTCGAGGCCAACCGAAAGTCCTTCTCCATAGCCTCCCCGAATTCCTCCCATACCCGGGTTTTTGCTTCAGCAACTGCCGAAGCTGCAGCCCTTCTGGCCACCCGGTACCTGTCTGCTGCTTCAGGGGACCCCCGGGCCAGCCAAGCCCGAAAGGCCTCCTTCTTCAGCTTGACGGCCTCCCTCACCGCTGGTGTCCACCAGCGGGTTCTTGGGTTGCCGCCCCGACAGGCACCGATGACCTTCTGACCACAGCTCCTGCTTGCCGCCTCTGCAATGGAGGCTTTGAACATGGCCCACTCGGACTCCATGTCCCCAGCTTCCCCCGGGATGCGTGAGAAGTTCTTCCGGAGGTGGGAGTTGAAGACCTCGCGAACAGGGGCCTCCGCCAGACGTTCCCAGTTCACCCTCACTACACGTTTGGGTTTACCGGGTCTGTCAGGCAGCCTCCCCGGCCACTTGATCCAACTCACCACCAGGTGGTGATCAGTTGACAGCTCTGCTCCTCTCTTCACCCGAGTGTCCAAGACATACGGCCGCAGGTCTGATGATACGACCACAAAGTCGATCATCGATCTTTGGCCTAAGGTGCTCTGGTACCAAGTACACTTATGAGCTACCCTATGCTCGAACATGGTGTTTGTTATCGACAATCCATGGCCAGCACAGAAGTCCAATAACAAAACACCGCTTGGGTTCAGATCAGGCAGGCCGTTCCTCCCAATCACCCCCCTCCAGGTTTCTCCGTCATTGCCCACGTGAGCGTTGAAGTCGCCCAGCAGAACTATGGAGTCTCCGGGTGGCACCCTTTCCAGGATGCCACCCAGTGACTCCAAGAAGGCCGGATACTCTGAACTGCCATTTGGTGCATACGCACAAATGACAGTCAGAGCCTTCCCCCCAGCGACACGTAGTCGCAGAGAAGCAACCCTCTCGTTCCCCGGGTGGAACTCCAACACAGTGGCGCTCAGCCGGTGGCTTGTGAGTATCCCCACACCCGCCCGGCGCCTCTCACCTTGAGCAACTCCAGAAAAGAACAGAGTCCAGCCCCTCTCCAGGAGTTTGGTTCCGGAACCAGTACTGTGCGTGGAGGTGAGCCCAACTATATCTAGTTGGTACCGCTCTGCCTCCCGCACTAGCTCCGGTTCCTTCCCCACCAGAGAGGTGACGTTCCACGTCCCCAGAACCAGTCTGCGACGCCGAGGATCAGCACGCCCGGATCCCCGCCTTTGCCTACTGCCCGTTGGGCAAAGCACCCGACTCCGATGCCGACCCCTGCAGGTGGTGAGCCCACAGGGCGGCGACCCCACGTGACCAGTTCGGGCTGTGCCCGGCCGGGCCCCATGGGATAAGGCCCGGCCACCAGACGCTCGCCGACGAGCTCCCCTCCCGGGTCTGGCTCCAGCAGGGGGCCCCGGTTTCCCTTTTCCGGGCGAGGTAACTGGGTCTTTGTGTGGCCGTGTCATGGGAGTCTTTGAATCGCTCTTAGTCCGGCCCCTCCCCCGTGACCAATTTGCCTTGGGAGACCCTACTGGGGGCTAACAGTGCCCCCGACAACCTAGCTCCCAGGACTACCTACCAACCTAGCTCCTACTGTCTTTGTAACGTGGTTTATTCATTAGCTGATATAGACTCTCCGCATAGCGGTCATTACTATTTAACTCTAATATTCTTCCAGCAACACCAGAAGGACAAGCATGCAAACCCCTTCGGCCCTCGCTAAATTCCATCATTGGGTTAGCATGGGGTTTTACATGAGCGAGTGCTATCATAGCCTGCCACTACAATGACCTTGTAACCACAACATTTAGATAGCAATGCCTTTGCAGAGCTACATAAGTCTGAGAAGAGCAACACAAGTCCACAAAATTGCAATGAATGTGCACTGTGACGGTGACAATATGACAACAAAGAAGAACAAACATAGCTCAGTTAGACATTATTCTGGAGAGTATCCCTCATATAAAATGTCCTGTTGATTCCAGGATGTTGGCCAAAGTCCAAGACAGTAAGGTTTGTTCATTCGAACAAAAGGTTGGCAGACTGTATTGTAATCCATAAATTCTTCTGTCAAGGATGTGGCACGGTGGTGGAGTGGGTAGCACTGTTGCCGCACAACATGAAGGTCCTGGGTTTGAGCCCCACCCCCTTTCTCTGTTCTCTGGTTTCCTCCCACAGTCCAAAGATATGCAGTTTAGGGACTACAGATGGAAATGATCTCATTAGCTAACTCTGGCACGTTTACATTGATGTTGAAACAGTTCACCAATATCTTGTATATGCAATGAACTTTCAAGTTTCAGGTTTCAAGTTTAAGATTAAAGAATATCACATCTACTCACCAACTTGCTCAAATGATGAGGAAAGGTACTCAGCTCTTTATATACTATGATTGATTTTCAAATGGCAAAGACTGACAAGTCACTGAGAACGTGAATGCTGATGGAATTATGTACTGTGTATTTTTCATACTGAAAAGGACTAGAATTACTTCAGAAGTTCTTAAAGCAGGATATGACACATATCCATATCTCACGGTTTGTATCACTATCAGCAGATTGTGAAAGAAAATTGTATCACAGAGAACATGAAAGTACAGGTAGAAAATCAATGTGGATCCCAACAGAAGAGAGGCAATTCTGAAACAGCAGCAAGAAAAACTAAATAGGAAGGAGTCTTTGAGTAAGAGTCTACTTACTCTTCATCACAAATGATTGTGTTTGAATGTTAATTATGATTTATGCCTCTTGGCTATAAAATATATACAAAAAAAGATATGCTTCTTTGTTCTCCATACGGATACAAATAAAAGTGAGAGAAGATGGAAAAATCTTTTAAATTAAATAATTGCCATGCACTTCAGGTACGTCATGGTGTTTTAAACATGATCCCACAATTTCCTGAAAGTGATTTGACACTTGAACCTGAAGTGATCCCTGGAGCTGAAAGAACGCAGTCACCACAGGCCAAACCACTTCTAACAGACACTTAAATGTCTTTGAATGTCGAATTTGATACCATATCAGAATATAAAAGAACACTAAAGCCCAGACCTAAAGACCTAAAGAGACTCTGAAAGGAGATTAAGGAGAGAATTAAGAACACTATAGAGGATAAACCAAAGGCTGTGAAAACGAATCGATCAAGAAGAAAACAGAAGTCTGGCAGGCAGCTTCAACTGCTTATGTAGACACGTCCAGGCTAAATCCCCCCTAAAAACTGTCAATCTACATCGGGCCACCTAATCATCCCCTATATCTGATTGGTTACGCAGTTGCTTGTACTTCCTGCCCACACTGACGCTGCACAGCAAAAGAGAAATAGATTTTCCCGTTGACTTACCTGGAAAAGTAAATCAATCAGACAAGGGCAATTTGAAAGTGGAAACCTTCCGGTGGTGTACAATAAGTACACCTGTAGTACCCAATAAGAGACTCCTAGAATTGTCAGAAAAGTGTCCTGTTACCAGGCTCCTGTTTCATTCCTGTTCTTACAGCAAGCCGCTGGTCATTGGCAGCTCCTACAACAGCAGTGCTTAGAAATCCTGTAAAAATACTACATTACATTACATTAATGGCATTTGGCAGACGCTCTTATCCAGAGTGATGTACAGTTCATTAGACTAAGCAGGAGACAATCCTGCCCTGGAGCAATGCAGGGTTAAGGGCCTTGCTCAAAGGCCCAATGGCTGTGCGTATCTTATTGTTGCTACACCGGGGATGGAACCACCGACCTTGCGGGTCCCAGTCATGTACCTTAACCACTACGCTACATGATGAGAAAGGTTTGATCAGTATAGTAACATTACATTTAGTATTATATTACATTACATTTTATTTAGCAGATGCTTATATTCAAAGTGATGTAGAAAACTGTATTCATAACAGTAATCAAACAACCCACACATATACTCAGTGAGAAGTGCTGCTCACTGGATGTTTTCTGTATTTTGCACCATTCTCTCTCTGGAGACTGTTGTGCATGAAAATCCCAGGAGATCAGCAGTTTCTGAGATACTCAAACCACCCTGTCTGGCACCAACAATCATTCCACAGTCACTTAGATCACACTTATTCCCCATTCTGACATTTGGTCTGAAAAACAGCTGAACCTCTTGACCATGTCTGCATTCTTTTATGCATTTAGTTGCTGCCACGTGATTGGCTGATTCAATATTTGCATTAACACGTTGGTTTACAGGTCTACCAAATAAATTGCGCACTGAGTGTATACTCTCCTGTCTCACAGTATAAGATGTACAGTATATGTGGTAGTAGACAGCAAATGCTTTTCTGCATACTACAAAACAGTATGTGCATTTCCTGCAGTTCCACAGACCCATGGCAGATAATTACGTTCTGTAACAGTACATCCCATCTCGCAGCGCAAAGAGAATTTTCAGCTTTCAAAGTGCAGTCTATACAGAGATAACCGTTTTCCCATACTGTACACAGAGAAAGTACTTATCTTGACTGTAGAATCATTCCCTTGGCTCTCCTCTGGAGCAGTAATACTCTTCCCCTCCTTTTTACGATGTGCATCTTGCCCCGTGTATTAGCCCTTCACTGCCCTGCTGCTGTTACAGACTCAGAATCTGGAAACAGAGTAGACTCACACATAACTGCTCCGCAAAGTGCGCTTTCACACGTATTCTGCATGTTGCTTTGTTTTGACATGAGTGTACTGAAGACTAGTATCAGAATTGCAGTTTTATGTTTATTACTGCTAAAATATAACAACATTATAACAATTACTGCTCTCATTATAGATGTGTAATCTAACATCTAAGCAAGGGTACACTGCCCTTTTGCCTTTATTTACATTATACAGGATTATGAAATTAATTTCCTTGTGCTGAGGGGGCTGTGTATAAATGCCCAGCTCAAATGTTCATAATCTAATTCCTAATGGTCCTTACCAACCAAATAACCAGATTATACTTCAAGTAAATGGAATATTTCACAGGGGTTGTCAAGTGGGCACATTCCTTCACCGGTGTTTCATTGAGTTAGGCCCACAGCTCCTCCAGAAGGCTCAATGGTGAAGTCTGGCATCTGAGAGCCACCCCCTTCATACCATATGACACCCTTCACTTACCACTAGTGTGCTCCATGTACAGAAAGACAGTACCACACACCTCCCTGGTTACTAAGGTTGTGATAACCCCACTGGCACTGTTAATGCACGCTCAGTGCCACCTGTCCTGTATGGATTCCTAAACAGCTTCTAGCCTTACCTGTCAGCCATTACTTCCTTTGAAATGCCCCCCAACTAGCCTCTCTCCTCATCCCCAACCACTGACTGTCTCTTTCAGACACATCTAATAGCTCTTTCACTGCTCTCCTTTGCGATTGACCACAAACACCAAATTCCAAGAGGAGTGATGTCACCAAAGCACTCATGTTGCTTTCTTATAAAAAACAGTGGAAAAATACAAGTGCTCTCAGAAAATAAGAAGCGTCACAAAGGTGGGGCAAACAGCTATAAAACCTGGAAATTGGTTGTAAATAAAGTGATGGGTCCATCATCTCTCTGAGGACATTCTGCATCTTCAGACAGACGATTAGACAATGCCGAAGCTCTGAGTAGCAGCACAGGCACCGGGCTGCACGGGCACTAGGGGCTGGTGAGGAGGCTTCCTGAGAAAGCTTGGGGCGACGAGCAGGCCGGGGAGACGAGCAGGCCGGTGTGTCTCACAGCGGTAGCGGGCCAGGACAAAGTCGCTGTCAGGTGGATTAGCGCGCTCCCATGGCGCTTAACGGCGAATCGTATTTGTACAGAGGATCGGCCCCTTCTTTAACTCCCTGACACAACAGGGAGCTGGAATTCAGCTTCTGAGAAAAGGCTGGTATTTACACTGGACCTGTAAATAGCACACACATCTAAATGGATCAAAGCAGGAATCTGGAGAGGAGACTCCCGTATGATGAAAGGCGACAATGCCCAAGAGACATAGGGTGAACCTCTTCAGTGCAGCCTTGTGCATATCAAAAAGGTCTTTCAAAAGGAACGTGGGAGGACCGGACTGCACAGAGCCATTGTCGGCTCAACCACGGAATACAGATTCCGTTGGTCACGAAAATTGTATTGTTTATTGTATTTATTCAGACATATAATATACACTTCAGGAATAGCTTTGCCTGCGCTGTTTTGTTTCAGTATTGTACACGAACACACTGTGTAAGATATAAACACATGCTAAACACATAACCTGATATAACACAATCAGGTTATATTTACATTATTGATGCAAAAATCAATGGGCTCAGTCTTTTCACCTAAAACATCATGAGAACAATACCCCTTATTTCAGTGTCTGTGTATTGGCGAATTCCCTCACTGTAAAGACATATTTTGATATAAGTAAAATAAGTAAATTAAGTAAGTAAAATATATAAAATAGATATGGCTGATTGACTGGCTTCTGGCAACTTATTACACTTAAGCAAACAAGCTATTTGTATGAACTGAAAAAATAAATAGTCCATTTTGTCAGTTTACATTTCATACATGTAAATATATAAACCAGATATACTGGGGAATTCAATTGCTCAGGGACTGTTTGTACTTGTGGCAAGACTCCCATGCTGAGAACTACTGTACTAGGTGTTACAGGCCCCAAGAGCTTTCCTTTTAGTTTCTATCTTTCAAACACAGCAATCCTTCTGAGGCCCAGGTATCAGGAATGCACAGGAAGACTGAATGATTGCAGGAGAAAGTCGGGAGTGTTCTCAGGAGAAAAGTTTTGACGCAGAGAGAGATTTAATTTGCACTGCACGCAGGTACACAAATTGCTTCTGCTGCAGGAGCAATGGTTTAAAAGTTCCTGAGGCTCAACTGGCACAATTGGGGACTGTCCCCCTAAGCAGAGATCGAGGGAATTATTTCAAAGCCTGTACAGCTTCCACCACTGACAGGAAAAACTGTTTTCCTATTAGGGAATATGAATGTGAACAATGGCATTTTATCACAGCTGGAAACCCTGTCTCACTAAGAAATGTTAGGATGATCAGAATGTTTGTAAAGACTGAAAATGAAACTTTAAAGCTAAAGCAAAAAAAGGAATAACAATATTAATCTAATGTGTGCACATTTTATAACCTCCTGAACCCTGGCAAAAAAAAAAGTGGATTGGATGACGAAACATGTTATAGTAAAAATATTATTTTAAATATTTATTTCAAAATTGTATTAATTTATTTTTATTGAATGCCCCTTCTAGGTTTCAGCATAGTATAATATATGGTTATTGAGAAAAAGAAGAACTGAGACTCATGTCCCCTACAATGAACAAAGAATATCAATGACAAGAACTGAGGAGTATATAGAAAACATGCCAGATGAAGAAGAAATCAATTCCACACCACTGGTAATATGACATTTGGGTGCCTTGTAGCATTACATTATGTACTATTTTGAATAGTATAATCTAACATCTAAGCAAGGGTACACTCTCCCTTTGCCTTTATTTACATTATACAGGATTAGGAAAGCTTCATGATGCTAGTGAACTAAAATCTCAACTACGCAGTGCCAAATAACGATTAAGTGCAACGTGGTGGAGTCTTAAAATGGGTCTTTTATGATGATTTTTTGTAGGGGAGACCGGGGAAGGTTGTAACATTAGGTTAGTTGTAACACCATCCATTTGACCAATCAGGGATGAGTTGGGGTAAAGTGCTCTCTATTGTTCAGACCCATATTCCCATTTGAGCTCACATGAGAAGTGTGATGACTTGGGTGAATATTTGGGTAATATTATAGGTAAAATTATTTAACTTCCATGGCAGTAATTATCAGTAATTCTGGTTAGTTACAGTATGTTGGATTTAATTAAAAAGTATCATTTATTTTATTTGAAAAATGTTATTTTAAAAAGGGTAATTTCAAATGTTTGAGACATTCAAAGACGTTTTCAAATTTTGATGTTAAAAATAGCCCATTTTAAATTTCCTGTTTAAGAATTAAAGTCTCTCATTGAGTTATACAAGTTGGAGCAAAAATTGATCATCCCTGGTCCCCTATACCATGTACCAGTAAGATATTGGTATAACAATGTCTTAATCCTAAGGGGAAAGGACCCATTGGTCACAAACCCATCTCAAGTCCAATGGCATGTGAGCTCTTCATTGTACTTCCCCAGAAAAGATTCAAACTCGAAAGTATGGGGGCCCCTGAGTGCCACCTTCTCAAATAGTAAAATCCAACATCAAATAAAGATATTTACATAGTTGGATACTTTAGAAAGTATGGAGTTACTTCAGAGTAAAAGGTTCAGCCCTGGAATTATACTCACCTGAAGCCCTAACGAGTGAATCACCTGGGTCTGGGCCTTAGTAATCATCTTTTCTGAATCATCAACAAAGAATAATCCAAAATGGCCCTTTTTCTTTTATTTAAAAACAGTAACAAATGAAAATAAAAAGCAATTGTGCTTTAGAATTTGCAGAAAGGTCTCATGTTTAACTCTGTTCCATTTCCAGAGTTCAAGTTTGCTTTCGATCATATACAGATTCATTGTAACAGACAGTTAAACCAGGAGTGCCAACATTTTTACATCCTTCTGTAATGTGCTCAGACAGAATGGAGGGAAGTAGTCTTCACAATGAAGCATGTGGCAGAATTATTCAGATGCTGTTTATCAGTGTAGTGTCTGTGTTTATTCCACTATTGTTTATTTATTTCACACTTCCTTGCCTTTGGCACTTCAGCCCCAATCTGCATTTTCTTTACTTACCCTGCTGGGCTAGAAGATTCTGGAAATCTTGTTTTTTTCCATCTTAACATCGCAGCTACCATGAAACATTTCCAGAACACTTGATATATTCTGGTTTGGATTTATGTTTGGTTGCAAGATTTTGTTAATAAACAAGACCAGTGACATAAAAAATAATATCCAAGGGACATCTTGGAAATAGGACAAATATATGTAAAAGAACATTTATGATCATTTTCAAGGAATATTCAGAGAACCAAAAATTGTCATGGGAGAATCTGTATCAGCACAAATCACTAGAAGTATGATTAAGGAAAGTAGGGTTTAAGTGCAAAAAAAGCTTAAAAGTAGTGTAACATTATGAATTCTCCTAACGTGCCCGGTATTTAGGGGGACTCACACAATCCCCCAAATGTGTTAAGTTCTGCGCATTTAGATTTTATACCATAGATCTACTGAAGATGTTCCACCTCAATGTGTAATTAAGTAATTGTTTGTTACTGACATATACAGTACATAATACTTGTATTTTAATGAGGATAATATCCACTGTAAGTCCAACATAGTGTTAATTATCAGTTGGGGTATTAGCATCTTATCTATTATTTCACCCTTTTTATACCGACCTGTTTACAATGGACCAAATGTGCCATTTACTGTTTTTCACTTCACAACGAACTCTGGGAATTGTATGTTCATCCTTTTGTTGGACAACAACGTGTGATATAGTTTTATACATTTGGGAATATGCAAGCAAGTGGCATGTGCAGCAGGGGTCTATAGTGATCGAGTCTCTCACCACATCACAAAGATTTAGCAATTATTTTGATGTATTGTCATGGCAGTGACATCAAAACATGGGCACCAAATGAAAGTGTAATTAACCTGTATTTGACAGGCTCTACTTTACTTAGGTGTGAATGGGACAGGGGTAGGAAAAGTACCCAGAAAGCCTCGGCATCACCCGAAGCCTGCGTTCCCCTGAATCCCTGTGTTCTCCTGAACCCCCGCGGTCGCCTGAAGCCTTTAAACACACTAATGCTCAATAAATCACATTAGTTAAGCAAGATGCTAATATTAGCTGACAAACTTGAGCATGAACAGCTGACGTTAATGTTAAGGCTAGCTAGCTATGTTGGCACTTCTTCACCAGTACCAGTGATGAAATCAAATATATTGTACTTCAACTGGTGTCTAATCGGGCGTTGTACAATGAGTAGTCAGAATAGGTGTGGCCGGTTCATTAACCATTGATATGGGTGTGATTGGCTGTTTTAAATAAAAACAGGGTTTGATATCTTGGCCAGAGAAAAAAAAGGTTTGAAGGTGTTCACAAAAACTTTTCAGTTTCAAATAATGTCTGAATATACATTGAAATTCAGTATATGTAGCTCCAGTGGTTAATGTTACACAATAGCTTTACACACATGCAATCTACCAGTAAATACTTATCAATAGTAACTTCCATAACACTGGTTGTGTTGCAACTGTTAACACCGTTGATTCATGTCATGAATGAAAAATGTGACTCTTAAGTGTATTTCTAATCTCATAGATGACTTTTCTACATCTCAATAGGGTTTAATATTGATGCTATTAAAAAGGTTTCTAATACAAGTTTGCAAATTCATGTTTAATTCCTTAGTCATTCATTACCTATTTGCTTGGCAGATGTCCTTGTCCTTGGTTTTATAGACCTGGATATTTACAGAAGCAATTCAGGGTAAGTACCTTGCTCAATGGTAAAATTCCTCACCCGATGAATCACGCCTGAAACTACTACTTAAAAGCAGTTCCTTTAGCCACTGCACTGCATGGCCACTCACTCAGTTTTGATGCCATCTTCTTTGGCAGCATAGAAAAAGGCCCATATCCTCCTGTGATCCCTTCTTTACTCTAATCCCAGACAGGCCTCTTTTCAATAAAAGCTGCTGTTCCCCTCCACCGCTGGCCGATGTGTATCTGCTTTGTGTGTAAATCGGCTGATAACGGTTATTGCCTCCCACTACCAAGCTCTCCTCTTTCTCTATCACAGCTCTGGCTCATCTGCACCCACGGCACAGCCAGCCCACAACCCCTCTGAATATCCCTCTGTGACAATCCATCAGCCATTTCATACCCATTAATGGAATTTACTACGGGACGCATAGAGCTGAAATATGGTTGATACACGTTATTAAACTTTAAAACCAGGACGAGAGCCGCTACATCAAACAACGTCCCTCACTTTTTATGCCCACCCACCCCATTTCATATTCTGCAGAAGTTTGTGGTTCCAGTGGATGGCATGGAAAAGTTAGTTGTCACAGTTCATTCTATCACATTTTTTAAGCTTCTGTCTGGACATTAAAGGCCAGTCGGCCATTCCAGACAGAAAAATAAAGAAATGACAGCTGAAGTGAAAGTTTTTCAAATGTACAAAAAGGGTGCTTTTGACTTGATATTTTTCGAAGGTAAAATGAGGGTCATGCAAAAGGACATGAATTCCAATTACATATTCAATGTGGCCGGATATAAACTGGAGAGAGGTTGCGCATTGGGTAACCAAAATGGAGTGTACATTGTGGCTGGCTCAACAACCATATCTACAAATTGTTTTCATTTACATTTTCTGTTGTTGCCATACCCATTTATTACTGATGCAATTGTACTCTAAGAGTACTCTACAATTGTAGCTTTAAGAGTGGTTTGTTTCAATCACCATTTGTGCATAATTCAATAAAGACTATGATTAGGTTCAAATGAATTACTCTGAAGTATAAATGTTCATAAGCATTACAGCAGCATAAATGCTTTTAAATTTTTACACATAATTTATAGTAATTTTGGTTGGTCCAATTTATATTTATTTTCTTAAAAGAAGATGTTGACCTATATGTGGTTAACAATTTTGTTGGCTTTTCCAAAACTGAGCATTGTGCATAAAATGCGCATAGCAAGTTCTGTCAAGAAATTCTTGCAGAAGCCAACCAATGGGTCACCATAGCAATCACAGGTCCTCATACCCATCCAATCACATTCACTCATCACTACATGCTCTCATACTCAACAAATTACATACACACCTCACTAATGGAGCGCCTTTTTAAATCAACAGCAGACCTCTCCTGTGCTGCCCTTTGTGAGCTCCACTGCTGCTGCTCAAAGAATTGCTGCTCAAAGAATTATTGTTCATACAATTGCTGCTATAGCAACTATTTCTGCTCACCCTCCACCACCAAAGCTGGAGTTTGGTGCTGCTTCTATGAACTGGAATTTGTGTACTTTCCTTTATGAATGAACAGCCTTTCTCAAATAAACCCCATCCACTGCCCGCAATTCTAAAATGGCAATTGCCTTGAGGAGGCAGCTCAATATCTCCTTGCCCTTATCCATTTAGTTGAATTTATTTAATTAAGACAGAGACATGTTTTCATCATGCAATTAAAATAAGCCACATCATGGTTCATATCACCAGGTCATAGCAATTCTAGCAGGTTAAAAGGGCAAGCTTCGCCATGCAGCACATATGTGGATGACAGCCAGATATTATCTTATTATCAGCAGTTCTGTTAAGAAACAAGAAGGCTGACTATTTCCAGACTGTTCACATCTATTATAGAACCTGGCTTGCCACACAACATGCTGTTGGTTTGTAAGTGGCTGTGGAGGGCTAGCTTTAACTGCTGGAGATAGCTGATTGGCTTGTCAGGGAACATCACAGTCCATCAGTGTCCATTACTGGTTGACATGCAGCCACTGCCAATGAGCCAGGCCAGGACATGTACACCCCGGGACTGCAAGCTGCCAGAGCTCAAATACAAGCCGAGGAAGGAACAGGCACCTGTCGGTTTGAGAGGGCACAAGGGTTTTTAGAAAATGGTAGCACTCCAAGATAGTGAATAGTAACACATTGATGGATGGACAAGTGCCCACTCCAGTTTTCCTTCCCTGTAGAGCAAGGTGAGTAGTACTTCTGGTTCATATTCGTCCCCTCTTTAGACCAGGGACACCAGATGTGTGGAATCTCTGGCCCATCAGAGGTATGATTAAATAAATTAACTGTGAGGTAGAAAGGAATACCAGCACTACTGGATCTGAGGGCCAAATTTGAGTATATTCCCTGCTGAAAAAAAGAGCTCAAGTTAGGTTTTGAAACAACTGGTAGCTGGTTGACCAGTTAGACCAGCTCTCAACTCAACATGGTTTGACCAACTCAAGCTATGTTTTGAAGCAGCTGCTGGGTGGCATTTCTAGCTGGTCATAGCTGGGTTTTACACCAGGGTTGGCATCAACATATTAGCCATGAATCTGTGGTGGATAGCACGCCAAATGTTTTGTGACAAATTAGTGAAAGGAGTGGATGCGGATGTTTCGGAAAATATGATCGTTTTTGTGTGGAAAGGGCTTTAATTAAACTGTTTAGGGTAGTAACAATTGAGAGGGGGGCATTCCCATGAAGAATCAAAAATATGAAAGGTAGCAACCATTGACTCTTGTGCAGGACATTTGAAGGCCTGGTGCCTTTCTCTTTCCCCTTTCCACTGCTTTTCTCGTAGTAAGCATTTTTGAACATTATTCGCCTCGAGAGGCTTGTCTGCTGACTGATTTAGAAGAGACATTTCAATGAGTAACTCTGCACTATATTTTATGTTCAAACATATGGGAAAACTATATACTTTTATTTCAATGCATTTACTCTCATGTTTCAATGCTTTTTATTTAGTAATCCAAAAAAAATCTGAAAAACACAGGTGCCAAAATTATTGCCACCCCTAACAATTACTGTAAATAAAATCAAACAAACTGAAATTGGCAATGCAATTTTCCTTAATCTCAGTCTAAAGGAACTATATTGTCATTCCATCACTTCCTGTTTCACTAGAGTATACAAAATGGGGTAACAAGCATGCAAAATCCCCTTGTCAACCATCAGCATGGGTTGACAATTCAGAAGACGGTAACTGACCGTCACAGGTCGGGTAATGGGTACAAAAATATATAGAAACGGTTAAACGTACCACTTAGCACTGATAGGACAATAATAAAAGGGTGTAAAACATATGATTGCAAACTTGCCAGGAAGAGGACACAAGTATATATTATCTCCACAAATGGTCAGGAAGACGGTGAGGGAGCCATAACTAACCAAAGGATGAAGAATTGCAGATCGGTTGTGTCTTGTCCAAGTAAAAAGAAAAATCATGAAATGGCACCTCTATACCAACAAACTCTTTGGGAGGGTGGCACGAAGACAGCCCTTACTGAGCACAATAAACAAAACCAAGCATCGTGAGTTTGCAAAACCTCATTGGAATCATGAGTGGAAGAGAGGTGGTCAGATGAGGGCAAAATGGAACGTTTTGGCACTATCAACATGTTTGGCGGCAAATTTGAATGCACCTACTGTAAAATATGGAGATGGGTTCTTGATGTTTTGAAGATTTTTTTGCTGCCAGTGGTCCAGGGGCACCTTTTAAGATCAATGGAATAATGAATTCAACAAAGCACCACAACATCTCGGCAGAAAATCTGGTGGCCTCTGCCAGGAAGCTGAGACTTGGTCGTAGGTAGATTGTCCAGCAGGACAATGCCTCCAAACATACATCAGAACCGAGACGGAAATGGTTCAGTAAAAACAACAACCATGTCCTGCAATGGCCATGTCAGTCTCCAGACTTGATGATCCCAGGAAAACCTGTGGTGTGAACTGAAGAGGGGCGTATCCCAAGGATATCAATGCTTGGGAAGTTCTACATGGAGGAATGCCTCCAATTGTGTTCTGTATCATAAATTATAGTAAAAGACTCACGGCTGTTACCTCTGCCAGGGGTGATTGCATAAATTATTAAACCAGGGGTGCCAATAATTATGGAACAAGTTTTTGGGAGAAATCATTTTATTCAAAAAATGGAAGGCTTTGGTTGATTCCATTGAATCATTATTAAAGCACACTGTAAAAAATATAAAGCTCATGTTTTATAATTTTTTAGGTTACAGAAATTTTTGTGCATGTTTATCTAGGCTGCCAAGAATTCTGCAGCCCACTTTTGTCATCAGGATGAAATAAGAATGAATAGGTTTTTGTGTTTGTGTCTGTGTTGCTCAATGTAGTAAGGACATATCATGCAAATCCATAGTTAATCTGACTGTATCGCTTGAATATTTTGACAAAGACTGTCCTCCAACCAGTTAAAAATGGCAAAGGTGACCTTGCCCTTGGAGCACCCTTTCTTCAGCACAACATATGAAGTAACAAGCACAGATCCTGTGCAGACCCAAGGCATGCCCTCTAGAGGCCATCTGATGAAGTGCAGGCTCTGTGCAAACTGTCCATGACTGAGTGAGTAACCTGAATTTGTCACTACCCCCAGCCATATGTCGCAATGTGGGAAAAACTACCACTGAAATTATTGCGATAATCTGTTTTTCAAGAAAACATTGCCAAGAACTGTTTCGAAATTCTGTATCTCTGTATGGAGAATTGTGGTTATAGAGTTCATACTGTTTAAAAATGCCATGTTGTTTTATTTTACAAAAGTAGCCTTAGAAAAAAAGAGATATGCGCTGAAAACAGCAGCCGCAGTTAGTTTCACCCCTTTGGGCAGGAAGTTATTAGGAGAGGTTCGTGGGAAGTTAACTAAGAGGCACTGTAAACAGAACCCTGGGGGCTCAGTGTCTCAATTTTGCTTGCCCTTTTCTCTCCGTCTCTCCAACATGATGGATGGTCCCATCAGTTAAAAATAATTAAGAACGAGTTAGAGAACGGCTTGGCTGAAGATAGCATCACACCAACTTTCACGTGGCTTCTTTCACACAGGTTCTTTTCCTGAGTCACGTGAGGGAACCAGAGGGAGTGCACCCATACTAAGTGTCCTATAGGATTATCTCAAATCCCAGAGTCAACTGGCCACAGTCTGTGATAAATCTACCTGTCCTAGAGGACATTAAAGCATGGGTGCTACATTAATACATACTAAATGTCCTATAGGATTATCTCAAATTCCAGAGTCAACTAGCCGGAGTCTGTGATATATTTGCTTGTCCTGGAGGACATTAATGTACGGGTGCTGCGTCTGCTGCATACTGAGGCTGCTGTGATTAATACAGAAATAAATCTGGGAGCAAATGACTAAACTGTTAAATAAATACACAGCAGCAAGTGAAAAAATAGTGAGACCATCTTAGAATGATGCTTGATGAATTAGTAAAAGTCAAGTCGAAAACAGTCACTGTATATCCATCCTGTTAAGGCTGGTGAGTGTGGGGGGGGTGTTAGTCAGCCTGGGTCCCTTGTATTGTCAGCACATTACAATTTAGTTTAAATGTATTTTTGGTTCTGCATAGCACTTCATACTATTTGGGGCGAAATTGGCTCAGGTGGTAAGAGCAGTCGTCTGGCAGTCGGAGGGATGCCGGTTCGATCCCACCCTTGGTGTGTTGAAGTGTCCCTGAGCAAGACACCTAAACCCCAAATGCTCCTGACGAGCTGGTAGGTACCTTGCATGGCGGCCAATCGCCGTGAGCGTGTGTATGAATGGATGAATGCGAAGCATCAGTTTTACAGCGCTTTGGATAACACAAGGTGAAATAAATAAATAAAAACCAGTGAGTTCCTCATGCTAGACCACCACTAGTGATTCCTCTGGGGATGGTGTAGATAGGTTTGCATACATTGTAGCAACAGGATACAAAAGAACCCTGTTGCTAGAGAGTCCATGACAAGTGCTCCAGCCTGCCTGACGGTCTGAGCTCTTGCTTTAGCCTCAGACAGACACCAAAAGCAGGTGTCCTTTTCAGTCTGTCAAAGCAAAGCATCAAGGGGAGTTAGCACAATTACCAACCTCGTGCACTGCTCGCCAGCCATCGACTCCATTCACATTAAACAACCCGTCAATCCTAAAAGGGAAACTGCATCATGAATGTAAAATGTTGCTGCTTACTTTTTCCAGTGTGAAAGTACTTCATTTTCAACAAAACAATTCATTTGTAACAAAACAAATGGAACAATTCAAAGGAATTGTTTGAACATACAGTGTCACACAAAACAGTTGTCCCAATGATACTGTAAATATATGATGGAATAATTTCATACGGAAGATATATACATACAAAAAACTTTTGAATATGTTTCAGAGAAACCCGTGTTGGTTGGTACTTCCATTCAAAATAGCTAAATTTGAACCTCAAAATGGTCTACTGCAATGACAATGGGCTCACCAGCCACTGATTTAGGTATTGCTATGTTCCGCCATTTCTGTGTTATGGATACCTTTAAATTTAAATTAGCAATAAACATTAAGACTTTTTTTGTGCAAAAATAACTAATGACACAAGACCACTCATTCTGTGGGTAATTCAGAAATATACATGTTTTTTCTAATTTCATGACTGTACATTTTATTAAATTTGAATTTCAACGATGAATTGTCCATAGACTTAACATGGGGAGACAATTACAATTGCTAACACAAATGAAGCTCATTGAAAGAATCATGAGACCGCTATGTTCAGCAACTTTATCGCGGGGAGGCAGTAGATTACATTGCACACCGACAGTAGGTTAGTAGGCCAGTAATTTATGAAAACAGAGTACAGTAAATAATTAGATACAGTAAAGCAAGCACGGCTAAACTAGCTAGTTCAGTGTACATAAACGGAAAACTTACAGCACTCCAGGATGGAGTTTCCTGAGCTGCATTCCATCGTAAGGGGCATCTACCATCTACCAAGCTATATTGGCTGGCTACCATTAATAAAGTTAAAGTATGGGGTATCCGTTTTCCTGACCTGCACTGTATAAAACACAAACTAATTAAACATCCCACTAATTTTGCTAGCCAGCTCAGTGAGATAACAGTGCAACGTTAGCTAAACTACCTAGTCTAGCTCTAGCTCTAGCTCAATTTAACCATTAGCTCTAGTCAGCTAACTGTTATACTGGGTGTGATCTGGGGTGACTACAGTTAACTCATGTCTACCTAGATTAGATAACTAGCTATAACTTGACATGGCCAGCACCAACGGGGAAGCTTAGCATCGTCTTAGTTTTTGTTTGTTTGTGTTATCCTAATAACCTTATGTTAAATTGGTCTATGTTGTTCAACTAGCCAAACTCACTAATTCGAATGTGTTTAATTCATTTTTATGTAATGTACAGTGTAGCTAGTAAGTACCTGTTAGATCTAACAACAGCCATTCTACCTATATTAACTAAGTTAGCAAGCTAAGTTACCTAAATGTACTATATGTGTAATGTTTCTGTATTTGTCCTGTATGAATTCATGGTTGTTCTTGTTTATGATTCATTTTTCATAGATCATTGGTTAGTGTTTTCCATTACAGTTCTCATTTGTCTTGCCCTGTTATGTCTGCTTCTGAATGTTTACCAGCCGAGTCACTCCCCTGTCTGTGTGTCCCACTATTCGGGTGTTTACGGTATTTTCGGGTTTTCAAGAAATTCCTTCCCAACTCGTGATTCTTACTTCCTGCTTTTTCTTGGTAGTTAAATGTTGTAAAGCACGATTCTTACTAACTACAACTAATCTAGGTTTTGTACAGTACTAATCCGATTAATACACTTACTGTCTGTCTAACTAACTAACTAACTAACTAACTAACAATCACTTTTATTGGGTAGTTTTGAAATATTCACATAACTAACTCACTAACGTAACCTCTTAGTATTTCTGCACTGTTCTGTAACTCTGCCTCCCTATGCTATCCCTGATTACTTGTTTAGTTTCAGCGAAGTGTTCGCACCTGTCTCTAACTATCATTACATCTTCAAGCTATGCAAATGTCTACTCCCTAACCTGGAGCCGTATGTTTTACATGTTGGTTACGTGCATCCATTCCGCGTTTTCGTCTCCCCTCTATGATTATGTTACTAACCCATTATGTTTCCCCACCTGTTGTCTATTTGTTTAGCCTACCTTTTCCCCAGCCCCGCCTAGATTGTTACCTTCCCTCATGTATTTAAACCTCAAGTCTCTGCATTGTTCGTTGTCAGGACGTTGATCAGTCTTAGTGCTGAATACTTCGTAAGCCTAATTCTTGAGATTCTTGATAGACACCCCTTTGCCTTTTGATTTCCGAGCCAGCCTTGCCCTTTTGTTACATTTACATTTACATTTTAGTCATTTGGCAGACGCTTTTAATCCAAAGCGACTTACAAGTGCATAGGTTCTACCACAAGTCAAAGCATCACATCCAGAACTAGAAAAATACACCTGGACTGCTGTGCTGTTGTTTTGTTTGCCTTTCTGCTTTTCTGGTTTTTTGACCCCCTCGCCTGTTTTCGACTATTCTTTTGCCTTTCGTTTTTGTCATTGTATTGGATCTCCTACGATTTCTGACTAATAAACAATGATTTTGGATTATCCTGTGGTCTGTGTTTGGGTTCTCAGAGCCATACATAACAGTACGTTCTGACCACGATGGACCCAGCAGACCAGTCCCAGCTGCAATCCGTGTTGGGGAACCACAGAGCTGCATTGGGACGCCAGCAGCAGCAGTTGGACACATTCGCTCAACAGCTGCAAGCGGTTTCCAACTGTCTGGCAAACCTGACCATAACCCTCCAATCTGCGAACCCCAACCTCGGCGCTCCACCACCCAGCGCTCCGGCTGCTCCCACGGCACCACCTGCCCCAGTGCGTGAACCTCACCTTCCGCCTCCCGAGAAGTACGCCGGAGAACCTGGAGAGTGCCGGTCTTTCATCACCCAGTGTCAGCTCATCTTCCAGCTGCAGCCTTCTACCTTCCCTACTGAGCGCTCCCGAGTGGCCTATATCATCACGCAACTCACGGGACGCGCTAAGAAGTGGGGAATGGCTGCCTGGGAGGCTGGACTACCCTGCGTCCAGACCTCAGGGCTGTTCACTGAGGAGATGAAGCAGATGTTCGACCGGTCTATACATGGTCACAAAGCAGCGTGTGAGATTCTGCGCATGCGTCAGGGGGAACACAGTGTTTTCGGACTTTGCCATAGACTTTCAGACCCTGGCAACATCCTGTGGTTGGGCTAGCCAAGCCCTTTACGACACCTTCCTTAAAGGCCTGGCTGAACGGATCAAGGACAAGTTACTGACCCGGGAACTACCCAGCGACTTGGAGGGGCTCATCGCTTTGGCCATCCGGGTGGACTCTCACCTACGTGACCTACATTTCCAGAGCCCAGTTCGTCCTGTTTGGTCTCGAGGGGAGACCTCCAGAGTCTGGTCCAGTCCCCCATTCTGGGAGGAATGCCCTACCCACACCGGAGAGGCAGAACCCATGAGGGTGGATCGTGCCAGGCTGACCCGTGAGGAGAAGGAGCGGAGGATGAGAGGTCGGCTATGCCTTTACTGCGGCCAGGAGGGGTACTTCGTCTCGTCCTGCCCAGGAAAAGCCAACGCCCACTAGTCACTGGGGGAGCACTAGTGGGCGTGACTCCTGTTGAAGTCTCCTCCAAACACCACACCTGTCTTCCTGTTACCATCTCCTGGGAGGGGAAGACGAGGAAGATCTCCGCCTTTATCGACTCCGGAGCTGAAGCAAGTTTCCTGGACCTCGGGGTGGCCACCAGGTGGGGCATTCCACTTACCCGGATGCCACAGTCCCTGGTGGCCAACTCACTCAGTGGTCAGAAACTGGCCAGCATCACCCACAGAAGCATTCCCCTTAAGATGCTGATCTCCGGCAACCATCAAGAGGAGCTGGTGCTCCACATCATAGATTCCCCACATTCTCCCATCGTCCTGGGCCACCCCTGGCTCGGGAAACACAACCCTGAGGTGGACTGGGAAAGGCATGAGATTTTGGGCTGGAGCCCATTCTGTTCTGCTCATTGCCTTCGCCAAGCCCACATCCCTATTTCGAGAAGGATTCCCGAGAAAATTCCGGATCTGGAAGAGATCCCACCCGAGTAGCTGGACCACTCTAAAACCAAGGAAGAACACATCATGCACGTTCGTAAAGTTCTCCAACGTCTGCTAGAGAATCGTCTGTTCATGAAACCGGAGAAATGTGTCTTCTACTGTTCCACTACATCGTTCCTGGGATACATCATTTCGGCCGGCAACATCCGTATGGACCCCAAGAAGGTTACAGCAGTGGTCGAGTGGCCTCAACCCACTAGTCGCAAGGACCTGCAACGCTTCCTGGGGTTTGCAAACTTCTACCGCCGATTCATCCGGAACTACAGCACCACAGCTGCTTCCCTTACTGCACTCACCTCAAACAAGAGAACCTTCCAATGGAACGAGAAGGCCAATCAGGCGTTTCTCAACCTCAAGGACCGATTCACCACAGCCCCTATCCTGATCCACCCTGACCCTACCAGACAATTCATAGTCGAAGTGGACGTCTCTAACATCGGGGTAGGGGCTGTCCTATCACAACGCTCCAGCAAGGACAATAAGGTCCACCCCTGTGCGTTCTTCTCTCGCCGCCTATCGCCCACTGAAGAAAATTACGACATCGGCAACTGGAAACTCCTAGCAGTGAAACTGGCCTTAGAAGAGTGGAGGCACTGGCTGGAGGGAGCTCAAGTCCCCTTGGTGTGGACCGACCACAAGAACCTAGAGTATCTGCAAACCGCCAAGAGGCTCAACTCTCGCCAAGCCTGGTGGGCATTATTCTTCTCAAGATTCAATTTCACTCTTGCCTACCGTCCCGGATCCAAGAACGTCAAGCCTGACGCCCTATCCAGACGGTTCGAACCCTCCAGCAAGGAGGAGAAACTGGACACCATCCTACCTACCGACTGCTTCGTCAATGCTGTACAGCTGGAGATCGAGGACATGTCTGCATGGCTCAGAACGGCGAAGCAGGCCCCAGTAACTGTCCAGACGACCGCCGGTATGTACCACCAGCAGCCAGGTCACAGGTTTTACAATGGGGACACTCCTCTCTCCTCTCATGCCATCCCGGGATCTCACGCACCACCACATTTATTCAAAGAAGATTCTGGTGGCCTGGTATGAAGAAAGATGTTTTGGACTTTTTCACTGCTTGCTCGGTCTGTGCTCGAGGTAAACCGTATCACTCACCCCCGTCAGGTCTGTTACAGCCCCTTCCTATCCCTCACCGCCCCTGGTCTCACATAGCACTGGATTTTTTCACTGGACTACCCCCTTCCAACACTTTCACCACCATACTCACCATAGTTGATAGGTATTCTAAAGCTGTGCACGTTGTTCCCCTCACCAAACTTCCCTCAGCCAAAGAAACAGCCAATTTACTTACCCAACATGTTATTCATCTTCACGGTATTCCCTCCAACATAGTCACCGATAGAGGTCCTCAATTCACGGCACATTTTTGGAAAGCTTTCTGTACACTCATCGGGTCCACTTCCAGTTTATCTTCAGGTTTCCACCCACAGACCAACGGTCAGACCGAGCGGGCCAACCAGGTGATCGAAACGGTGCTTAGGTGCCTATGTGAGCGTAATGCTTCCTCGTGGAGTCAACTGTTGCCTTGGGCCGAATATGCCATTAACTCCTTTAAATCCTCTGCTTCCAAGTTGTCTCCCTTCGAGTGCTGCCTAGGTTATCAACCCCCGTTGTTCCCTGTCCAAGAGGAGGAGGTGGGAGTCCAGCCATAACAACATGGCTGGTTGCACAGTTTTTTATTTAAGATTTCACTTAAGGTCAAATTGTTTCCTAACCTTAGCATTTCCCTAAGAAACATCTAAAGTCTATTTCTTACATTACAGAAAATACTAAGCCTTTTCCCACATTTGGGATTAATTATTCATTATTAATTAATTAATTCAGAAAGTTACAGTTATTTGGAAGAATACCTACTGCCTCCATGTTCCAGAGACCTACCATCCTGTAGGTTTTCACTTCAACCTTACGAAAACACACTTCATTCAACAGCTAGATTTTTCATTGAGCTGATAATTGGTAGAACCAGATGTGTCAAATTAGGGTTGAAATAAAAACGAATGGTAGATCTCCAGGAATAGGGATGTGCAGCCCTGACCTACAAAATAATTGGGCAGTGGTTAACAATACAGTGTGACAATAGTCACAATATCTTTCCAGAAGTTCACATAACAATGCAAATTTGTTCATGTATGCAGTAGCAAGGAATATGTTAATATAATATAATATGCAGCTGTTTTCTGGAAACAATATGTAGCAAAGATTGACAAACACCAAATAACCACTGAGACTGTTGCAGTTTTTTTATTATCGTGTTATGTAATATGAGTGTAATTTTGTGCCCTGCTCTGAAAGTTTTTTCCTTTTGGTTATAACTTGTGGTTAGGGGCGGCCTGTAGCGTAGCGGTTAAGGTAAATGACTGGGATGCGCAAGGTTGGTGGTTCTAATCCCGGTGTAGCCATGATAAGACCCCAACAGCCGTTGGGCCCTTAACCCTGCATTGCTCCAGTGGAGGATTGTTTCCTGCTTAGTCTAATCAACTGTATATCGCTCTGGATAAGAGCGTCTGCCAAATGCCACTAATGTAATGTAATGGTTTCACTTGTGTCCCATCACTTCTATTGTTACCATTTTTATTTCACTGAATTCCAACTGGGTTGGACCAATGTACCCAGGTGGGAGTTTCTACCCCTTTTTTTTTTTTTTACATATATTTAGATAACTAAACAATCATGAAATGTAAATTTAATAACCTTATAACCTTAAAAACTTTAAATATATAGATTTTTCCATATATTTTCATACCTAAACAATTGTGATAACATAAATTAAGCCCACCAAGTGAAATTAAAATTCATAGTGGTTGAAATATGAAAATAGGTTTAAATATCACTGGGTTAGAGACAAGGAATCAACTGCTCCAACTGCTCTCTGGGTACTGCAGTGATGGTGGTTTCTCTGCTGTGATCCCTACTCTATATGCCACTCTCTCTTTTCCCCCGTCTGAAAAAAATACAAGAGTGGACTGTCCAGTCTCCTGTAAAAAAAACTAAAATAATACAAGGACATACGTCATCATGACCAACAGAAACACATTAGGCCAGGGTGTGCTCCATCTACTATGCCTGACCATTTCTGTGTACAGCTGCCATTGTTCGAAAAACATCTCATGCTTACTGTACAGCTGTCATTATGTTAATGTTTAACTAACACCTACATGACCAAGTATACCAAAACCTGTTTTAACACAATTGCAATTGTTCCTGGTGTTGTGTCTGTCTGACTGACTAAAACTTAATTTGGCCAAAGCTTTGGATACTGAGCAGACTCAGTCTTTACACAGTTTTATTAAATTGTAGTTTCTCAAAACTGCCAAACCAAACCAGAAAATGATGCATTCAAACAAACATATGATTCAGTTTTATATGCTTTACCAGAATGTATACATAACGAGTGGAATTAAAACGAGACTAGCAGCAAATATTGTAAGTAATTAAACATTAAAGTATGTTATTTCCTGGTATGCAGTGATATGCAGAATTTGCGCTTTGAAGAAAATCGTGGGGGCACTTGAAATGGAATATGCTGGTCCCTAGCCCAGATATCTGCAAGACAGAACATCTTCACTCTCACTGGTCTTTGTGCTTTGCTTTAATCCACTCTGTCAGGGGCATTGTTAACAGGGAGGATGAAACATTTGTAAGATCAAAACCCCTTCACGTGAAGTAGCTCAGTGACATTTCGCAGATGACACGGAAGCAGGCAGGGAGGGTAGGCCACAGAGACTGAGTGGAATATGATTATTTACGGTCATGAGGGCTTAGAAGGACCCTGTGAGGATGTAAGAGGAACCATTTGTAAGGTATAGAGGTAAAAAAATATTATAAATTACCCTTACCAAACTTGTCACGTCAGTCATTCAGCAGATGCACTTTGGCTGAAGATTAATTTTGTCAACACCACTGAAATACAGGAATATGTGATGTAGCATGCAAATAGAGTGCATTTTCAAATGAGGGTGTCTTCAACAGCTGTCATTGTAATTTCCCTTATGAAAACATCCTGTGTTCAAAAATCATGTGTCCAAAAGCCACATGTGAACACCCAACATGTGAAGAATACACATGTGAACAATAAAAATAATGACACTTGATGAGATGAGAGCACGAAAAGGTCACCTATGCTATGTCAATTACATGTGGAAATGTCTGGTTCACAAACGTGAACGTGTCATGTTCTGTGTCAGGGTTATGATTCTGATTACGGAGTGTAACTCCACATACCACACGGATTATACAGGCTGCCGATTATACAAGCACTATCCAAGTACTGGGAATATAGAGGTCATTCAGAGACAGGAGTGGAGTGAAGTCCCTTTAGATCTAACAGTGTATGCGTATTGCATTATACACTCAGTGAGCACTTTTAGGTAGACCTGTGCACCAGCTTGTTAATGCAAATATTTAATCTGCCAATCATGTGGCAGCAACGAAATGCATAAAAGCATGCAGGCATGGTCAAGAGGTTCACCTGTTTTTAAAGTACTTAGATCACATTTCTTTCACATTCTGACATTTGCTCTGAAAAACAGCTGAACCTCTTCACCATGTCTACATGCTTTTATGCATTTAGTTGCTGCCACATGATTGGCTGATAAAATATTTGCATTAACAAGCTGGTGTACAGGTCTACCAAATAAAGTGCTCACTTAGTATATTGTGGTTATTTCAGTTTTACCTCAGATCCTTAAATATTTCATATTTGCTCATTTAAGCATACGTTAATCTTTGTTTTTAAATTATCCTTTACAAAGATTCAGTGACATTTATTTTTCAGAATAAATGGCTTGTGGAAGATTTAAGAAACTCATGTAGAATATGTATTTAATTTGATTCAGAGAAACTATGAGTCAACTGTGCATCCTAATGAATCCTGCTCGAGTGTTATTTAAGTAGCAAACTCCTTAGCCGCATTAGAAAATAGCCTCACCAGCAAGCATTTGCTGATTAGGCCTAATTTCCCTGAGGCCTTGTGTTGGCCAAAGTAGCTAGTCATGTTAAAACTGTCCAATAACTTTTATCTGTAGCCCAGGGATGTGTAAACAAATTTTTATCTGAGCAAATCAGCAGAAACCAGAGCTTCTTTAAAATGCCCCTTCAGGGAAAGAACTTGAATCTGCCGGCTTCTTGGCAAGTCTGCTAAAATGACGCCTCATTCTTTTGAAGTCAGCACAGACAGGTCCTGGAGCAGTGCTCTGCACTGGTGGGCAGACCATCACTGATGGAATCTTATCAGCAAAAGCCATGACATTCAGATTTTTGTCTTCTGAATTGTGGGTAATTGCTCTTGTCCCTTTGGGGGGGGAGTTTTAGGCAGTTTACAAAAACCCGACTCACATTTTAGTACGCTTTCCGAATTTACAATAGTATAATAATCCCAGAATTATAATAATTGTCAGGAATTCATACATCCGTGTAATCTTCAGGTATTCGATAATGAGGATTTTTCTTCCTGCCCCACATATCACTACTGTATTATCTTTTTGTATTATCTCAATTTTCATGACAGTGCAAAAGCAGAACTGTGGGGTGAATATACTGTATTTAAAATTGTATCAGACCCAAAAAAGAACAACGTGCTTGGGTTACAATAACATTTATATTCAGTCTTTGCAATCACTGTGTGCCTGTCTTGGCAAGACAACTTCAGTCAGTCAGCTGAATGAGGGACTGGCAGCACTCTGGTTCAGAAAATTTGGGAGTTTTCAAACGGTTCACCCCTCATTGCTTTGACAGACTTACAAAAGTCATTGAAATGAATCTCTTACTCAAAGAAGTAAAATGAGATGTTTTAGAGTGACAGAAAAACATGTCCAAAGGGGATCTACAGTACCATGACAAACAGCATGGATCTACAGTACCATGACAAACAGCACGGATCTACATTACCATGACAAACAGCATGGATCTACAGTACCATGACAAACATCATGGATCTGCAGTACCATGACAAACAGCATGGATCTACAGTACCATGACAAACATCATGGATCTACAGTACCATGACAAACAGCATGGATCTACAGTACCATGACAAACAGCATGGATCTACAGTGCCATGACAAACAGCATGGATCTACAGTACCATGACAAACAGCATGGATCTACAGTACCATGAAAGACAGCACGGATCTACAGTACCATGAAAGACAGCACGGATCTACAGTACCATGAAAAACAGCATGTTTTCCATGGTATTATAGATGTAAAAACATATCTTTTCTGAATCACTTCTACACGGTTCACTCGTTCTCTCCTTTTAAAACAATGAGACGTGAATTGAGAATTCAGAAAGCTAAAGAGCAGATATGGTGTCATTAAAGCAGTATTTCGCAGAATGTCAAGCTGGTTGGTCCCATGCCGAGTTGCCAGGAAAGCAAACAATGGCTTCCTTGAGATTAATGAACAAGATCGTCATTGTATGGATGTAAAAAACAGGCATTGGTTTCCAAAAAAAAAGATTTTAGGATAGAAACGAATGAGCTATCGAGGAAAATGTCTGCCCCCAGCTTCTTGTATCAAAAATTAATAACAGTTTGTAATTAGCTGATTGCCAACCTCAGAAGCTGTGTGCTTTTGAAGAGCCCCGAGGCTCCTCCTCCTCTCCCCGCCTTTGTGGCACAAACCCGTTCTGTTCTATGGTGAATGCAGAACCCACTTTAATAGATTTACAATGTGGTGGTAAATTTATTTATCCTTATTTTTTCTTTGAATGAAAATGCTAATAATATTAATAACAATAGCTGATGGAATCTAAATGAGGGGATAGGAGAAGTGATGCAAAGAAGAAGAAAAAACCCAACAAACAAACATACAGACAAAGAGACACTAGTAGTGTAACAGCAAGATTTGTAATGGTGGTGATAATAGTTAAAACAATAAGACCCACAGTATAACTGATAGCAGGCATATTTACAGTAGGACAATCAGACTAGCATAGGACAAAGGTATAGACACAGACACAGATTACCAAGATAACATAAGACTCAGGGGGATTCCTGATATCCCTGTATATACTTGAAATAAATGGTGATGATTTAAAGATGTAGAGATGGTGATGTTGATTGACTAAAGATATTCCCACCTACTTGTCATGTTTTATATTCATGTGTGGCAAGAGAGGGTTCTATGGGTTATTAAATTCCAAGGATTGCTGGCTTTGTGATCTTTTCCACACAAATATTATCAAGCAGAAGCTGATACCAGTTGATAGTCGACAGATTGGATCTGTTTTTCCAGTTTTGTAGTACACATTTTCTGCTAGAATAAGAGAGATGATGAGCAGCTTGTTTTTTATGGAATGGAAGGTCAAAGCTACCCAGGTCACCTAGTAGACACAGTGTGGGAAATAAGGGGATGTCAGGGCACAGGACCTGAAACAGTGCAGACGTGACTATGTTGTAGAATAGGCAAACTGGTGTACAGTGCTACAGTGCCTGAATGCATATGTATTTAGTGTTGAGCAATTTTGGCATGATTGTGATTCAGCATGTGTTATATGTAGCACTTTAAACTGAACTAATTCATGTTAAAAACTATATTAGTCAATGCCATTTCCTATTGGAATAAAAACAAGTTCATGGTTAACTAATTATAAGTTTAGCCTATGTTTTGATAACATAAAAAGCATGTTAATAATACATTGGTTCCTGTATTTAACTTACTAATGAAAAACAAATTCCATGCTTAATGTATTTCTATGTTATTAATTCATGTTTAATAGTCCCAAGAGTGCCATATGGCACTCAAGCGTAACTACCAATCATGAAAATTCTAATGAAATAAAAAATGAACATGATAATAAATGAATTACTTTTAAAAAATAAATTAATTGGAATTGTATGAATTGCTCTTGTATGATGCTCTTCATGCTGGTGCCATGTGCTTCAGTAATTATCAGGCTCTCCATTCCTCACTACCTCATTAATGCCGCTGCTTTGGCCCATGTGCACTCCTGCCACTTCCCCCTGGCAACCATGAGCTGTTGTGACTAATCACTGACCAACAGTGCTGGGGGGTTAGTGGTACAGCCAGGGATTCTGTTTGGAGGGAGGGAGTGGGGGGGTTCATCTTTGGGGAGGATTCAGATTCTTCCAGGCCAACTTCCATATATATTCACATGTCACCATGGCATTTGAGGTGAGGATTTCAGCTATGCCTCTTGGGGGGTCCTGCAACATTTCTGTCAACTTCTGATTAGTTACTACACCAACAACCGCAAACAGACAAACACCCTCCCGTGTGAACCCTTAAGCTTGCGTGAGATTGATTGAACCCATACATTTTTTAGTTTCTTTGCCACATCACCCCTCCTGCTGCCTCACACCACAGCAGGCATTACAGAGATGGAGCTCTTAGGTCCTTTCTGCTAATGACCCCACAGAAAGAGTTACTGAGCTACATTAACCACTGTTAAAGCCTTGACTGCCACAAAAGTTTCCTTGCCCTTTATTGCCTGCCTCCCAATTGCACTTGACGCACGCTTGTCACACGGTCCGCTGTGGTCATCCATCATTCTGTGTGAGGCAGCCCTTTTTCCATGGTTTGGATCCCCATAATTCTTGCAGAGGACATGGTCATCTGACACAGGGGTGGTAGAGTGATGCCCGGGGTTCAAACGTGTTTAATTAAACACCGCTTCTATTATGCCATCATATCCCCATCATCTCTAAAGCCCCTGGCTACATTGCATGGCGCTGCGGCATTCTGTCCCGGTAGCATCTTTGATTAATGTTTTGACCTTCATTCGATATTACAGAGCTTCAGTGCCCATTTAGAGTCTCTAGGTGTCTTCTCAGCTCTACTGTACTTTTCAGGACATTTCCAGGTGTTCTCACCAATCCCAGCTGTCATCTTTAGACAAATTGTAAAAACACCAGCTTTGAGAGCACTTACACATTTCGATAGATGGTTTCTGTGATGCTAAGCAAATGTTTATTTATCTATACAGTTCATATTTTGTTTTTTAGTTCCCATAAACACTTGAAAAATGGGTTCAAAGGTTCAGAACTAAATATGCCAAAATGAAATAAATAAATACAATACATGATCATATTTTTTATTTCGTAATGACATACTTCCTTCTGAATGGCTTTTTTCATAACGACACTTTTCCGAATTACATTTCAACTCCTTTTTGCATAATATATTGGAAAGCCACATACTGTTGCATACTTTAATACTGGCATACCTAAACATAACCTATAAAGCCTAACCCAAATTATGACCCGTGAATATATGGTAAATTGACTGCATTTATATAACACTTTTCCTCTCATTCACACATACACTCACACACCTACGGTGGTAGGCCGCCATGCCAGGCACTGACCAGCTCATCGGGAGCTATTGGGGGTTATGTGTTCTGCTCAGATACACTTTGACAGACCCAGGGCGGGGAATGGAACTGGCATCCTTCGGACTCTTACCTCCTGAGCAAATGTTGCCCCTGTAAGCATGTGCCAAGTATTTCATGGCAGGTATGGTTGCGTTTAATTCTTCAGTAATAAAGCAAATGTTACAACCCACCACTAGGTGACAAGAGCTTGAACAGAAATGAAATGCAATGTTACAGGTTTCATTGTCACCTTTGCATTCCTGTCAGACTTAAGTCTAAAACCTGACATTTGACAATATCATGTCAGGCATTATTTTCACCTGACACCAAACTTCAAAAAGTAGTGTGCCCAACAAGCAAGTAAAATCAGCTCCTTTACCCTCGGATGCCCTCATGTTGCATGTGGTGCTCAATATCTCAAGCACATTGCCACCTAAATTAACTTAGTGGAATAATTGATCAAATAATGTAATTATGTAAGCCATAAAGTGTGTGTGCTGCCTAGTGAGGGAAGACAAACAAGGAGAGCACAAAGCCAGTGTTGGCAGGTTGTGATGAACTGGAGTTTCAGCAGTGCCCTACAGTTCTGAAACAGCTTCTGGTCTTCCTGAGTTGTCCTCTTAGCATCGGAAGTTTGTCACAGTAAAAAGAAGCGCTACTCTAAAAATCTCCACCGGAAGAGATGCACTGCACATATCAGAACTTTCCACTTAGCGGTTGAAATGAACATGAAAAAAAGAAATACCCATATTCACAAGAATCTATACAGCCCTGGAGACCTCACTGCAGAGCTCTCTATCTGGAGATGATATTGTGGGGAGATTCATCTTGAGGCTAAAAAGGCAGATGGATGAAGAGACCCACCCTACTAAACCCAACTTATGCATGTCCAGACTGAAAAACTCAATGGTAAAAGTACCTGTTGTTCTTAGCGAGCTTTAAGCTCATATAGGAATTAGATTTTATCCAATCTCGAGAATGAAAATGATCTACACAAAGCCATGTTGATGGGCAATCAGGGCAAAGATGCGCTTTTGTGACCAAATTTGCATACGGTGGCTATTTAAGAGACATTGCAGGCCGAAGGAAAAAGCTTAAAGTTTGCTAATAACTCACAGAACAATGGGTTCTATTTCTTTATTAGCTTCACTTTAAGCTCATGTAGGAACCCTATAGCCCATGGCCTGTTGTCAACATCAGCCCCCGATGCAGAACAGGCAATGGAAGTGATGGCCTATCAAGAGGGGCTCCCCTCAATAGTCAGCCCTTTTTCATGCATGAAAAAAGGACTGTACAAACTGAGGAGCCACAACCACCCCCAGCGCTCGGTTCATGTAAACCAGCTACCGAATACCCAAGCTGAGAGATGGTCAATATATAAGCATGCCTCGAGCCACTGCGTAGAGGCATCGCATATAAATATGTTTGAGCAACAGCTACTTCTGTTCAGAAGCTGAGCCCAAGACTGCATATGTGACAGACACGTAGCATCAAGCAGATAAAAATGTGGCATCATGGCGAACTCCAGAATGCCACTGAACAAATGTCCTGCACACTCACCCCTTTCAAAAGTGGCCAAGATGGTGCCAAGCCTTGAGTAGAGTGGGCACGGACGCCCGCCAGAGGGGGCAAGCCCATAGTCTCGTATGCCCAGTTGATCGCATCAGTGAGCCAGTGGGGAAATCTCCGCACTCTGTACCGTAACAGGTTTTCCTCTAGCAGCAGCACTATATCAACAGAGTGCACACTGGGAAGAGTTCATGAAGCATACCATTCACTCAGCACAACTTTGTCAGATCCTGAAAAGGAGAGACAGTCCGGGTGCACAGACAAATCAGTCACTTGCTTAGCCAAAACTAGCGCAGTAAGCAACACCACCTTGAAGGACAAAGCTCTCCAATCTATGCTCGCCAGTTCGAAAGGAGGTCTTCACAAAGCCTTTAGTACCACAGCGGAACATGGGGTGGGGGCATGAGTTTCAGGTGCCGGACGCCCTGGATAAAACGTTTTACCAGGGGGTGGGCAGCAACCATAGAACCACTATAGCCACTATGTCATGCAGAAATGGCAAGACATACCCCTTTAATGTGGAAAGACAAACCCTTATCAAGTAGGCTCTGCACAAATATGAGCACTATGGATACAGGGCACACTAGGAGGTCCTGAGAGTTTATGAAGCAAACTCTGAACTAGGCACCAATAGTGCTGCATATGCTTTTACTGTATCTTGCACTATACTGTAGATGATACATAAATTTCCCCATAGCCAATGATGATATTCAGTGCACTGATTCAACAGCATTTAAAATTTGCTTCAGTGTGATTAGTAGGCAGGCACATTTGCATATTTAGCTGTAACCTTAATAAATAATATGTTCATTTCAGGCAGACTGAAAATGCGGCAACATACCCTCATCAGGCCGCATTTAGCACACCATGTTTTGTATAAATAAATCTGATGTATTTTTTATCATACAAAAAATCCTTCCATGAGTTTGAAAGTAATTAAAATATATGGAATGATGTTCATGAGAGTCGCATATATCTCCAGAGCATCACCACAGGTGGACAAGTTAAATAAAGGGGATTGAACAAGAGAACCTCTGTCAGGTAAGCTATAGGTAATTAGCTTATGGCTGGAAATGTCCACTTGTCCCCCTAGTCCTTGAGAATCCTCAGTTGTATAGTTTTCAGTTTCAGAGGGTGAGAATTGTACCTTTGAAGTTGTAAAAATTTGCCACTCCTGTACATAAACATAAAAATAAAACAAAAAGTTAAAACAGCAGTGAATGGTTGTGGTCCTCATTCTCCTGTCATGGTTCGGGTAAAGTCAATGTTACTTAATGGTACCGAGTCAGAGCATTTCTATCCTGCAGAAGAAGACAACGCCCCCATTCAGAGAGCACATGAGGTCTCCCAGTGATTAGAGGAACATGGCATATTGTTAACCATAGGTCATGGCCTTCTCAGTCAACTCCATCCAGCATTAATGGGATTTTCTGAAAGGAACTTCAGTCAGTTGACCTTCTTGTAGGAAACATAGAATTGGATACTGGTAGACTGCATGAAAAGATGCACATGCAGGGTGAGATATATGGTACAGGCCAAAGGGTGGCCCACTATAAACATCTCCCTGCATAGCATTGGGTTTGATCCCCTGCCATGGTACCTTCTGAGCTTTAATCTCTTCTCTCTCTGATTGAACAAAGCTAAAAATAGGAAAGGAGGGTGGACAGTCTGCTCTCTTAGAAAAAAGGTGGGCACATGTGGTAGCCAAATTAATTAACCGTAATTAGCAAATATACACTGGTGTTTACCATTTCTGTCCACTGCATGGTACTGTATGTACGTATGTTAGTGGGTACCATCTTTGAATGATGGGTGGGTATCTGGCTGATTATGGTTTACAGACATGAAGCTTGAGACAAATGTTGATTCTCACTGCTGTTTGATCTTCAATGATGACGTACCATTAACGATGGACTGCCATGATCTGTGAAGGCTGTAATCACTGTGAAGTAAAAAAAACTTCAGAGAGTAAAGATATTCTGTGATGTTTCATAATATTGCAAAAGCAGTGAGCCTGTGAGAGTGAACAAGAGTAGAGGAGCCAACAAAACATCTTCCAAATTTATAATGAGCTCTTGGACCCCATGAGACTTTGTTATCAAAAGGAGCTGAGTCTTGGAATCCTAGACTGTATCTTAATCTATCCCCCATGTGCCACCAATGTGAACTGGCAATGCCCAGTTCTTCCAATATTTCAGTAAAAAGCAGCCACCAGATTTACTTGGCTTTCTCTTTACATAATATTTGATGGTGAGATAGTTAATGATTCTTTCTTCTGATTAATATGATAATGGCATTGAAAGTGCAGATTTCGCAAATAGCCTTTCAAGAGTTGCTAAGTCTGTTGGGAATTTCAGTGAGTCTCACTGTTTAGTGTATGCAATTAAAATCAATAGCCAAAGGGTTTTTATGCATATGCGATCTTAAATATGCATAATTAGAAAGCAGTTAAGTGTCAGTTGGAGCCACCATGCTGGGTGGTGATTGAACAAAATCACAAACATGGGGTCAGATTCAATCAAACGATTCAAATGCAGATATAATTAGACTAGCCTTATGTTTTAATTCAATATTAACCTTAAGTTTTTAATTTACCTCGGTCTAAAGACACAAAGGTTTGTATTTCAACAACTATGAGTTTTATTTCCTTCCAGAAAGGTATTTTGTTAACAACATACTGAACCTGTACACGGACCCATGCAAGCTGATTGATTAGGAGAGGCACAATACTATTCAGGTATGAATAAGCACCAGAATATAATATAGATCATTTTGTCCATTACGTTTTTCTATTTAACTTTTTTTCCCTACAAAGTTAACTTGGCAGAAAAAACTCATGTCTGATTTGAATTAATTGTTCATTCCCTTCAACTGGTTGCATGTGTCACATTACATTACATTAATGGCATTTGGCAGATGCTCTTATCCAGAGCGACATACAGTTGATTAGACTAAGCATGTGACAATCCTCTCCTGGAGCATTGCAGGGTTACGGGCCTTGCTCCAGGGCCCAATGGCTGTGCGGATCTTATTGTGGCTACACGGGGGGATCGAACCCCTGACCTCTTGCGTGTCCCAGTCATGTACCTTTAACCACTATGCTAGAGGCCACCTGATGCATTGCACAATTGAATCTACTGTAGAGGATAATCTACTTTCTTGAAGGCATAGCAGTCAATGCTTTTATAAAGGGCCTAATGAAGGCAAATAGAAGCATGAGAGCTGATTACCTATCAACATCAGGTGTGCATGCCTGTAACTGAAGCAGTTCTGCCTGTTCTGTTGATGGCTTTGGGAAAAAGTACTGCTGGCAGCAACAGTATTTCAGTCCTTACAATATGACCCAGTCTTTACACCCTCATTTTAGCTCCCCATCCCTGTCCTCTTCAGCAGATGAGGAATATGTTGTGCCTGTAACGGCGGCCTGTAGCGTAGTGGTTAAGGTACAGGACCGGGACACGCAAGGTTGGTGGTTCTAATCCCGGTGTAGCCCCGCTGTTGGGCCCTTGAGCAAGGCCCTTGACCATGCATTGCTCCATTATGCAATACATAATGCTTTCGATTAGAGCTACTTTAACCGTTCTTTTTTCCAGTTTGAATGAGTCAGAAATAAATGTGTTCTCAAGCGCAAGAAATGTTTGGAGTCAAGTGATTTCCTCCATTCACCGGCGGTAGAAAGGTATTATTCATTAACAGCCGTCTGCATCATTACCCAATCCATAAATATTTGTTGCCTCACAATTATGCACAATGGAGTGATTAAGTTACATTATGTTGCTGTAAAGATTGTGTATGTATTTATACAGCAGTGGCTGCTGGTGGGCTGTAAATCTCAGGAGGCCGGGGTGGGTGGTGGGAAAGGGGGGGATTAGGGGTGCCATGTAGTTCACTGATCAAGTAGCACAAATAATTGAGCTGTTCAGTAACTGACAAATTTAGAGGCATATATAAAGAAGTGCACCCATTAAAGCTATTCAACATGAACACGATTCAAGGTTCAAGGATTTGTGGTAACTCTTAAGTGGTAGTGCATTTTTGGGGAATTCCAAGTAATACAATTTTCTACACAGGACATTTGAACAGTTTGTGCTCTGTGTGGCTGATCAGTAACCACTTTACCTTCTAATACCAGGAGGGCTCAATAGGCCAAATTTTATATTAATTTTATTTTATAACCCATTTACATTGCAGGATTTGGTCTCCACCATGTATCAGGCAATTTTGGCTGACAATCTGGTTGCCTCTACCGCAAAGCTGAGACTTGGCTGTAGGTGGCCTTTCCAGCAAGACAATGACCCAAAGCATACCTCAAAATCCACACAGAAACTGTTCTGTGATAACAAAATCTATGTTCTGCAGTGGCCATCTCAGTCACCGGACCTCAATCCAATCGGAAAACCTGTTTGCTGAACTGAAGAGGACAGTTGTAAAGCTCAAACGCAAGAATATCCCTCAAGATATGTTCCTTCACCTTGTCAAGCATTACCAGAAAAGATTCCATACTGTTATCCTTGCCAGAGGTGGCAGTACTATACCAGGGGTGCCAATAATTATGGAACTTTGATTTTGGTAAAATCTATTTTTTAGTAAATTAATGTTTGATTTTGGCACCAATGACTAAATTATATTATGGGTTGTGTATGAAGTGTAAAATACTATAGATTGCGTACTTGATGATAAAACACTTATCCTGAAAAATGAATTCTCACTTTCACCCTGCCTGTCACCCCTCCCGATCTCTCCCTCTTCTTGTTCTCCCCATCTGGCGGCTCAGGTCCAGAAGATTGTAAACAAATAAGTACAATAATTGCAATAATACAATCTTGTATACTAACCACACATGGGGACTCAAGTCAGCTACTCGGACACGAGTCGCACATACATGGACTCCAGACTCATCAATAAGAACTTGTGAACAATAAGAGTCCGCCAAATGATGAAAATGATGAAGTGAACAATTTTCAATTCAAATTTTTCTAAAATAATTATTGGTTAAAACACACCCAACCCATCATTCAGTTGCAACCATAGCAACACCATACACTATTTCTTGCAGCATAGCTAATGTTACAGTTTTGGCCTTTAGACTTAAAGAATTCTTGCAAAATGTAGTTGAAATATAGTTCTGCTGTTCCAGAAAGCCAATATGAAATGTAGCTAATGGCATTAAGTACTTTTGTACACATATGCAATGGTGAAATGGACAATAATGATCATTCCCCCAGATAAATTCAAAACTATACTAAACTAAAACTAAACTAAATCTATTGATTTATCTGAGTTAGGACGTGTTTGGAATGACAAATTATTTTGGATTTGGTTCGCTCGACTCTCGCCATGAAAGGTCACCGTCATTATGCTGATTTGTGTAGCCTCTGGATTTCCAAAATGAAAGGTCCCCCTCGCTTGTTTTTCCACCCCACAATAAGGAACTTTTGTCACGAAAGCAATGGCATCGTAAAATAGTTCATACTAATAGAATTGTGAGTTTTAACACTTTCAAATGGTATATGCTGTGATCATATTGATTGAAAATTGCACTGTGAAAAAAGGAATGAATGGAAAAATTCCCACTCTGGCCCAGTGAGAAAAAGAAGAGTTGCAATTAAAAAGTACACAGACACATTCAATTGCTGTTAAACCATTACTCTGATTCACTGCAGTTAATGAAAGGTGGCACAGAGCATCACCTTCCAATAATTTCTGTGAAACCTTGAGGCCACATTTCGGCAGGAGTTCAAACCCCAACTCAGTCTGGATTAGCAAGTGAAACGTTATAGAATCATGCTGCTCTGCTCAATAAGGCAAGTATCTCACATGTGGACAGAGATCGCTGAGTATTGATTTTGCTCAGGATTGACCATTCCCCAAGGTTTCTTTCTGAGCACCGCCATCAAAGAGAATGCGGTGATAGATTTAAGACAATCCAAACAAACAGCAAAGCTGTGTGGAAGGGAAGAAGAGCCTGGGGAGCTTGTTTATCCACTAATACATCCCCCCTGGGGTTTCCAGGGAGAATGTGCCTTGGGCAAATCAGTAAACTGAACCATAAGCAGTCAACATCCGGCAGAGCAACACACACACACACACACACACACACACACACACATACACACACACACAAATACAAAACAAACAAACAAAATAAATCATGAAGGTGGAAGCCGATGAGAGAACAGTTGGTCACACGCATTAAATATATATTTCAAACATGGCTAGGATATACTAAAATACTTGCCTTATACCGCATTTACACCAAAAGCATTTTGCTACATAGTTCGACAGGTATGGCACGCTTGTACTGAAAATAACGGAGTTGAAGTTAATGGCCGGGAATTTTTTTAATTAGAGGGGACTATCTTCAGATTCCACTCATTTTCAGTAGCCATAAAACATGGAAGCAGACTGTAGTGTAGTGATTATGGTACATGGCTTGGACACGCAAGGTCAGTAGTTCAACCCCTGGTGTAGCCACAATAATGGAGCTATGGGGTTGGGAAGCAGAACATAATTTATTCAATTCAGCAAATTAGCGAGGGCATACTTCTAGTTAAAGGCTGACTGTTTTCAGCTTTTCAGCTAGTTAGCTAGCTATTATGCAAGCTGTAACGTAACTAATGAGGATTCATTCATCCTCCATTTTGAACAAAAAGTATTGTTCTTGCCCTTGCCCTTTTCATACGATTGATTTGCGCACTGGCCCCCACTGGTTTCTGTCCACAAAACTATCGCTCACTGGATGTTTTTTGCACCATTCTGAGTAAATGTTGTGCATGAAAATCCCAGGAGATCAGCAGAAATACTCAAACCAGCCCATCTGGCACCAACAATCATTCAACAGTCAAAATCACTGAGATCACATTTTCTCCCCATTCTGATGTTTGATGTGAACATTAACTGAAGCTCCTGACCTGTATCTGCATGATTTTATGCATTGCACTGCTTCCACACAATTGGTGTACAGTTCTTCTGAATAAAGTGTATATTTCATATGTCAATAATTATAATGTTTCTTTTTTAAATATTTTGTATGCATTGGCAGTCAAAGTGTGCCAATAATTCTGGAGTATGTATACCATGCCTCGCCCCAATTTTATTGTGGAGGTCTACAGAGAGTACCTTGGACTTCATGGCTTGCTTGTTGTCCTGACATGCTGTGTGTATTGTGGGACCTTATATACATTGGTGTGCGTCTTTCTAAACTATGTGCAGATTATAAATTATAAATTCAATTTTAAATGAAACTCCAATCAAGTTCTAGATACAAGGATAATTCCTTATATTGGTTGATTATTGAATCCAAAAAGATTTTGGACGTCAGGTTTTTCTCACTACAATTTATCAAAAAATAAATAAACCCATAATCCTATGGATAACATACTTTTGCACCATTCCTGGCCAACAGAGTATGTTCTAACCTTGGGAACTGAGCAACAATCAATATCCGCAATTCCCAATTGTACATGGTCACTCATAAAAAATGCAGTCTAGTAGGACTTTTAACAAGAGATATTGACCACTTTGGTGTAGCAACAACTCACTCGACTTAAACAATAACAAAAAAAATGGTGATCAATATTAGAACTAAAAAACAAAAACTTTGCACTGGTGACCATTCAGGGAAGCTGTATCAACAGTGTCAGCGTACAAATACTGCTGATAACAAGCTGTCACGGGATGCCAACATTCAAAAGGTCAGCACACATTATACTTCATGTAAAAAATGTGGGCCTTTAAAGTGGACAGCACTATGTTGATTCAGCTCTACAGAAGCTTCATACAGCCAGTGCTGACATTCACTTTACTTTTCTACTGACACACTAATGCGGAAAACCAAAAAATAAATCTAATCTAAAAATAATCTATGGTGCCTAAGACTTTAGCACTACAGTACATTAATAATCCTGCATTAATGGTAGATTAAAAGCACAACTACTACAGACACCGACAACACCATTGCATAGCTGTTGTTTAACATCCTGTAGGCTACATGAGAAGCTTCTGTTTAGCATCTGGAGTTTGATACCAGCCAGCTGCGTTTATCTGTCACTTTTGGTTGGCTGAGGCCTTTGGCAGTACGAAGCAACAGAGTATTCAGCATAATTTGCTTTCATTCTCTTTGGCCGTTTCCACAACCTCATTTTAATTATCCTGGTAGCTAGCATTGCCATCATCCAGGTAGCTACTGAAGCTTTTTTGCCACTCCTCGTCACAATGAACACACATCCCTGGTCCTGCTATTTCAATCATTGGAGACTCTTCCCAGCCCCTTAGCACAAACTGCGCTATGGTCACTGTCATTGGATTTAAACAAATTAAACATAATCCCCATTTTTCTAAAATGTATACCACTAGCGAGTGAATAAAACATATTAATCCATAATAAATAAATTAAGGTGACTGTAAAGCATGAATGTATCCACTACACATCCACCAAATATCTATTTAAAGTAATGTATATAACTATAATAACACAGATTTCAAGTCAGACATAAAGTATGTATTGAAAATAATCTCAGGATTGTATGCGTGGTCCGGACCATCTCACCACCCAACCTCCCTCCTCAACTCCTCCCGAATGTACCACAAGTAAATTGTATTGGAGAAGGAGGGAGACTGTGTTAGAACAGAGATTAAGAGCTGAGAAATAGCAAAATGCAAACTCCACACAGAAAGGCCCCAGTCGGGATTCAAACCCAGGAAATTGTTGTGAGGGAACAGTGTTATCCATGGCACAGTGTTATCCATGCCGATAGATATCTTATGCTACAAATCACTCTATAAAAAAACCTCTATATACAAATCTCATAAAACTATGTGAAATGCAATGAGACTAAAACATTTATTGGCAATTATGTCAGGGAATTGTTGATCATCAAGGACCCTGACTCGGTAGCTCTGGTAATAAATTGAACATTTAATGCCCGCATAGGAATATATGGAAATGTTTATATACTATATAAGTTGACATTGCAATGCATTTAATGCAATGCAATTTTGCTGATGCTTAATACACCGATGAAATTAATCTGAATCCATTCATGGATTTACCTTTACAGTGATCTTAATTACTTGAGTAATTTTTTACTAGTTATGGATTTGATGCTTTAACCTGTGGAAGAACCTATGCACTTGTAAGTCGCTTTGGATTGAAAGCGTCTGCCAAATGACTAAAATGTATATGTAAATATTTCAAATAAAAGTATTTGTTTCTGAAGAAAGTATTGTTAAATACACCAACATGTTTCCAAAAAAATTATCTAATTAATATCTGTATTTTGCCGATGTCTGATTAATATCAAATACTAAGGGCTTAAATAAATGATTTCTGTACTGTATCCAATCATCACCTGCTGGATGATACACGTATTTTTACTGTATGTTTTGTAGAACGGTTCCTTCTCTCTTAAGATTCTCTTACCACAATTTCTTCATCACATAATCCATTTTCTGTGCAATGTGAATTAATAACACTTATTTTGTAATTGCCTAATTCATTCCAATTACTTTTCAGTGCCACAAGACTTTCAGCAGAGCAATATAGTTTGTAATTAATCTTTAACCATAATGGCACAAAAAAAGCATTGCTTCAAAGCATGTTTTTGTAGATTATTCAGATTCTTTTAAAAGGCTGGCAAGAATATGGACATGCTGGTTTCTGCTGAAGGGGGGGGGGGGGGGGGGGAGAAGCTATGCTTCTACGCAGGTAGATCCAAAGCTGTGCAAATCAATCTTGCAAATACTTGGACTAGCCATATGCAATTGTATGCCAGCATTGATTAAATCACGTACCGTACAGTAAATACTGGTCCAGGAATGTGTTTTTCTCACAACTCAATAGGCGGTCCGCCTCCGGCATTCAACTGGAGCACAGTTTGAATGCTTGGGCCCTTGGTCATTTTTTCTACTGCAGGAAGATTTTAAACATGCCAAGTGTAGCACATTTTGAAGGCAGGATGTGCACAACTCAGAGTAGCTACCATAGACACAATGCCCACATTGTATCCCCTGTGCTTCCCTCTTTTTCTGGATGATTTACAAGGATTTTCATATTTTATGTGGCTCCCCTGACAGCCAATTCATTATGGCCTACCTTAATTACTTTACAAGGTTAACAGTCTGCTCTTGCAACACCCTTTTCGATATGATATTCTTCTCACTCCCACCTGACATCCACTAAAAATAGCAATATTTTCATTGGGTTTGTTTTTTGGGTAAAATGTTACTTTACACACCAGCGTTAAATCTAATCTAAAAAAAACTCTCCCTAATAGGGACAATATATATGCCCAATTAGAGTAAAAAATAAATGTAGCTGGGTAGCATTCATACACCTTAATATGTCCTGCATATTGTGACTAATGGAATTGACCTTAGCCCTGGATTTTACCAGTAACATTAATCATTTACATATTCCTGAACAATAATAACTGGTTGTTAAAAATGGGTTACAATGTAGATATTTGCTATTACAAACATTGTAGACTTTATTTTGAGTGAACACTAATTCAAGGTAAAGGAATGTTTGTCCCTGCAATGCACTCATTGTATAATGTTTATACTAAAAGCTGTTTGGAAACATTATACAATGAGTGCATTGCAGGGACAAACATTCCTTTACCTTGAAGGACTCAGGATTTATGATGCTCGGAAAGAAACAGTGTCGCTCTTCAGTCACTCCAGTTCACTATCCCTGAGGAAGGCTGTCTCCTACACCACTTTAAGAAGCAACATGGTTTTGCCTGAAGGTGTCCCATCTGAGTAGTAGCCAGGCAAAGCACCAATAAACTTCAGTCATAGGATGGAAATATATGGCTGGTGACAAGTCAGACTATATAAAAGAGAGTGTGTGTGTGATTGTTCATGTGTAAATTAAATTTGCATATTTTCATTGAGAATCCACATCCACACCAGCACAGTGCCCTGTTTACCCTGCAACCTATGAAAAACATGACAATAATGTATTGTCGTTTTTGCATTCACGGCAGGCATGAACGTAGATTTTCCCGTATTATGTTTGTAGCATACTGCAATGGGTTCTTCTGATTCTACTTTCCTTTATTGTGGGTTGCATTGTATACACAGTCCTCAAGGGAATCTGGTCACCTTTGACACAACATGTCTTCTGACACGGTAATATTGAGCAGCATATCAAATCAAATTTTAAATATGCTCCAAATTTGCTCCAAATATTATGGAGCTCACTGTACTGAGATTCAAATCCTCCCCCACCTGAACATATAGTAGTGATTCCTGCGGTTTGCCTGCACCAGCTGCGCATGAAGTATAGTCCTCTAAAGCTGTGTTTCGATTCTCAACATTTTTGTCCCCAATTTCCCCCGTGTCCACAGATATATTCCAGGGCCCATGCATAGGAGACATGATAACCTGTCTGCCTGCCATCATTGGGACTATCTGTACACACTCCAATGCATTTAGCCAAGCTTATTCATTACATTACTTTACATTAATGGCATTTTGCAGACGCTATTATCCAGAGCAACGTACAGTTGGTTAGACTAAGCAGGAGACAACCCTCCCCTGGAGCGCCCAACGGCTGTGCGGATCTTATTGTGGTTGCACCGGGGATCGAACCACCAACCTTGCGTATCCCAGTGAGGTACCTTAACCACTACGCTACCGGCCGCCCTATTGCATCAAATCATACAAGAGATTTTTTATGTAGCCAGTGGCGGTTGGTAGCCATTTACCTTTACGTGCTCGCACACAAGCACACACACAGGCAGACAGACACACACCAGTACTCACCCACAACCTCTATAAGTACAAAGTAAAGACAAAGCAATGCCACTGATCCCCTTTATTGTTCTGTTAGTAACTTTTTTAATATGTCGGTGACAACAAACCGTAGAAGGAAATCAGTCCAAAAGAACCTGAAACACTGTTTGCCTTTTTTGGTAAAATTTTTGTTTTCTTTTTTATTATTTATGTTTTCTAATATCCCCTCATTTTTTTCTGTTAAAAAAGTAGGCCTAGCCTATTACTGCTGCAAAAAAAATTGTATTATTGTTTTTGGTAAATAAAACCTATGCCAATTCTGTTCTAAAATGTGTCTTCTTTCTATAAAATACAAAAAAAAAAAAATCAATAAGAGAACCAATAAAAAATCTAATCAATAAGCAGAATCAATAACGGCGTCGAATCGATCCCCATCCCTAGTCAAGATTCTGTGAAGTAAAGGACAATTACGAGAACAAACACAGATACATTTTCTCTATTTGTTTAAGGGCCAGATCTCTAAAGCGTTCTCTGATGCAAAGCCTGCCCATTTATCACAACAGCAAGATGGATGACACATCTGTTACCTTTTTTGCTTTCCGCTCCTGTGGTGATTTGCCTTCCCTTGCCCCTTCCAATGTGCAGCTCAAAGCTGTTCGGGACAGGCACGGATGTCAGATTCGGCAGATGGACTGACACATCCACGGGCCATGAAAAAGTAATTAAAAGCCTTTCTCATTCAATATTATGCAGCAACATAAGACTTTGGGCAGCACTGAAACCCAGAACGTCTTCTCTGTTTGAAAGTTTTGAAAGCGAAGAGCAGCAGAGCAGTTCCTCCACGTTTCATCATTGGAAAACTTTCCATGATGTAGGCATGGTCAATCCTTGGAGGACTGAATAACTTTCTCTTTCATGTCCTTTATGGTTAAATTCGCTATGGGGGGTGAGGGGTAGGGGGAGTGGCTATATTTAGTCTTCACAGGGAGGGAGAAACACAAACGGAATGCAAAATTCACTCAGCAACTGAAGCGAGAGGTTCTGTCTTAATCACCCACACTGGAAAAAAAGATTGCTTTTGAAACTTTCAAACTTTTTGTGCTGTCAAAGGTATAGAGTTTTTACACCATTAATGTTACATATGCTTGTTGCCTCAAATCTTTTGTGTATTTTGTATATATTGGATTGACCTTTCCCCTCAAGAAGCCATGATAAATCTATAAATTATAAATGTAACACTGCAGGCTTACAATGCATGACCTTCTGCACTTTCTGTTTTTATAAAGTTAATAAAGTGTTATTTCTTAAATTTCAACCTTCAAAAAATACAAACTCAAGGTCATGCAGTCTTTCTTCTGCTTAGAGCTTGTCTCATTTTTTCTTAATTAACAGATAAGTTTTGGTGTAAAATAAAACGTATGATGGCGTTGTTTTTACTAAATTAGAGGCAGTTTAATTAAATAATCAGTTTTTCAGTTTGGTCATCCTCTTTCTCACCTCTCTCTCTCTCTCTGAAAAAAGAGCTTTCTTTCTTCCAGGATTTAATAATACTGGTCGATATTGTGTAGGTTTTTTTGTCAGTAGTCCCTGGTGAGCAGAAGCTGTAGGTTTCTCACATGCTGTATATATTGTATTATTTCCAGTGGATAGATCTTATTATAGATTCTTATCATGATTTTTGATCTCGCATCTGGTATACATTTTCCAATGATACTGAAAAGAATTAGCAGTCATGATATCATCACTTACTATATTTGATATCTAAAAATATTCAGAATAAAAATGAATGGGTAGTTCAACCCTTAATATATTCAGTTTTGACAGAGTATATGTAAAGGATGTATGATTTTTTTATATGATTTTTTTCACATACAGTATTTTAATTTTTTCATGAAAAATTAATTCAGGATGAGGAGTTGGGGCTGTATTTACTATGTCGTTGGAAGGGTAAAATATGTAAAAATTTTAATATCAGTATAACACCCATCCATGTTTACTGAGCTGGTGTACCTACATTTAGCAGGGATGAAATGTGATTAAAAAGCTGCCATCACTGAATTTTGTGGGTTAGCTGTATTTAGCTGTATGTATTTTTTGGGAACCTGAGAGTTTTTTTATCAACTGCAGCAAGCTGTTAACTTTTGACTGGATGCATGAGAGGTGAAGTATACAATACAGTAGTTGTGTTTGTTGTTAAAAGGGGCAGCTGAGATTACAAATTCAAATATATTGAAATCATAGCATACAAATCTAATATTTATTGCAAATTATGTCTAAGTAAAATATAAATATGCCACGCATTCAATTCAATTCAGTAAACTTTATTTATCCCCAAGGGGCAATTTGTTGCTGGGTATATTGTCATCAAACAAAGTTTATGTACTGCACATTGATGTAGTGCATATTGCTTGAATCGATTGCACCATATATTTAATGTTAATGCACATTCATTTTCACATAAAAACGTGCATTATAAAATACAGCCTTATCTCACACCGGGACTGACACCTGTATCCTCACAATTCTAGTAATCAAAGTTGTAGAGTTGTTGGGAGACCACTGCCTTACTGGAGCACAAAAAGTGATTTTGCTTGGGGTAAGGAAACATTCTATGCAGGTTTGGCTATTTGGAGAGTCTAAATTGCTCTTGATGAACGAGTGCGTGAGTGAATTGTGTGTGAGCCCTGCAATGGATTGGTGATCTGACCAAGGTGTATTCATACCATTCACTCACTGTTTTCTCTGCTGGGATAGGCTCCAGCCCTCCCACGGCTGACCAGCAGCAAGCAATTTAGGAAATGGATGGATGGACGGATGAAGGCATTGTCAGCTGTGTACAATTAGTTTATTAATTTTGCTTTAATGATCTGAATTCACAAACCAGCTGTACTATTTGTAAACTGATGACAAGGTTTACAATGATGCAACGGGAAACACAACTAGGCAATACATTGCTTTCTCTTGCACTACACTAGTTATTAAAATGGAGTGGTAATGTCTCTGTATGGGATTTACCACCATGACAATTGTTTTGTTTTTTCTGTTTAACAGCTACTGTGATCAGAAAAAACCATATTCCGTTTTTTTGAGAAGATACAATGAAATGCATACATCTGTTTGATTTGAACTGTGGTATGCTAGTTTGAAAGTTGATTGTACTCTTCAAGGGTTCTGATTATCTGTGTTTACACTTGGACTCGGAACTGAACTGTCCTCTCAGGTCCTTTTAGCACTCATACTTGTGTTTGATTTGCACTTCATTGTACATCGCTCTGGATAAGAGCGTCTGCTAAATGCCATGTAATGTAAGGTAATGTAATTTGAAAAAAAAAACAAATAAAGGTTTCCTTGTTATGTCTTGTGTGAATTGTGTGAATTAAGTCTGTAACAGAGGAGTAATTTATTCTCAACACTTAAAAATGTTTTATTAACGGAAATGGAATTCCTTCCAAGCCAGCTGTTATGTCTCAGCAAAAGTCAAGATTATAAATCTTGTTGATGAAAATGTTCATGAAAATCATGTGTTCTCATAAGCCAAATAAATCCCGCATAATGACATATTTCATTTATTCATTTTGACAACTCATAATGATACATTTAAAAAAAGCAAATACTCAGCATGATTTTGCGTATATACTGTGTTCACAATGGACTTTCCAGTTTGAACTGTCAATGACTTAACGTCACACTATGTGACGTCTTCAAGTATTCGGCAATATGTCTGCTCGCTGAAGTGTTACGCGACCAAGGTAGTCTGATAAAACAAATGAAATATGTCATTATACCTGACTTATTTAGCTTACAAGAATGGCAAAAGTTATTTTTATGATATATGATATGAACAGATCTAGGCATATGCTCCTTTTGGGTACAAGCACCCTTTAATTCCTATAACCATCATGACTAATGCTAGCACCTGACCAGTCTCTGCTAAAGCTGTGTCTGGTGTAACTGTGATAAGCATTTTTGTCTTCAACTTCATTACCTATGACATCATATGACTTGTAAAACTGGGTGAAAACTCAAAGAGCTAAAGAAGCACCTCCAAATGTAGCACCTCCAAGTGTAGCACCTCCTCCTTTCTGAAGTACTATAATTCACCCAATTGACAGAGAACAAAAAAAACATTCTGTTCTAACATTTGTAAGTGTACAGTAAGCGTTTTCATTATTTTTGGTATGTCAGAGTGATTTTAGCCCCCAGAGATCCATCCATAGACTTTAGATCATTCTTAGAATGAGGCATTGTGGTGCCCTTTTCAGACTTATCACAAACACACTCACCTGGCAACAGTCGAAGGCTGCTATGGAAGTCACCTTGTCAGGAACAATTGGGGGAAACTTTGACACACCCAGAGTGGGGGATCAAACCATTGTGAATTAATCGCCTGTAGAAATTTGTGAACCCAAGGAAGCGCTGGAGTTGGCTGCGGTTATTGAGTTCTGGCCAAGCCGATTCTCCAGGAGTCGCTGAATTACTTGGTGTACATTTCAAACGTGCTCTTCAGGGGTCCGGGTGGCTGAGGGCCTGACGAAGGTCATGGCAATCTGCTTTTACTGGGTACTTGGTGAAGAAGTGACCTGTGCCCCCGCAATACAGACATAGGTGGCTCGTAAAATGATGCTGGCGCTCCTGGGGTGTGAGTCGGGCACGGTCCAGCTCCAGGTTCCAGAGGAGAAGGCAGTGCAGGGGGCATGGGAGAGCAAGGTTGACGATGAGCAGGAGGCGGTGAGGACATTCTGCGCTGGGTCCATCTGTCCGACCGTTGTTCCCACAGGTGAGTGTCGACTCTGGCTAGGTACACTAATCCGTCTAAGTCTCGGGGAAGGTCACGCATGGTGAGTTCATCATGGATGTTATCTGAGAGCCCGGGCAGGAAGACATTATACAGAACCTCCTGCTTCCAGCCGGCAGATGCAGCTAACATCCAGAACTCAATGGAGAAATCAGAGACGGACTGATGCTCTTGGCGGAGGCGCAGGATCTGCCGTGCCGCCGAATAACCAACCGATGCTCGGTTGAATACTTTCCTCATCTTGGCAATGAATGGCTGGAAGGTTCCAGGTTCTCCAGAGTACTGGACAGGCAGGGGCACATGTGGTTCTGGGGCCCCTGGGGGAACTAATAGTGACTGGGCTTGTATCACAGCTACATGAGGTACAGTAAAGCATGCAGGGTGGAGCCACAGGACAGGCGGAGGTTGAAGCCGGGTTCGGATGGCAAAAGGGCTAAAGGATAGGAGATGGGTTTAACTGCCAGAAGACCATTCTAACCTCCTGAGCTAATGCTGCCCCATGAAGGGAATTATCTGAGGTAAGGTAATGGACACATACGTGACCTTTGCTTTTATTTTGAGAAGCAAATTTCTAAGGGTGCAATGGGTAGTTGTGCAATCATTTCAGCCTCTATTCAGTGGTTCTATTTGATAAGAGTATAACTAGCTGATGCCTATGATGGATTTCAGTAATTTATATGATCTATAAAACATGACAAAAATCTGTATATTTTATGTTTTAAGGGAGCAGAGAATGACACAGCTCTTTAAACATTCAAAACAATCAAAGCACAACACAGCATAGGGCAGCTTTGCTTAGCAGTCTTTCTGACTTGACTGTACTTCACAAGACATTTTAGATGTCACAGCAAAGAAAAAGAATAAATACATTTTCAAAATCCAATTCAACATTACAAAAGATTAAAACATGCCATATATTCACATCCTAAACCTAATTTAGATCAGCAGTTTAGAGATTCAGCTCAAAAGGTTTTTATACTTTATCATAATTTTCTAAGAGGACAAACTGTAACCAAGCAGCTCACTTTCCAAAAAAAAAAAAAATCAAGCACCAGTAATAATCTAATTGAGGTCATATTCAGTGATAACCTTTGAACCTTTGTTTTGCACATTATAATTAATCATAATAGTGTCCTCATTTCAAGGAGTCCTGCTGCATCAGTGTTTATAATTTCTCATACAATATTCAGTAATATTCAGTAATAGTAATATCCAGTAATATACAATATTCTGTATTAGTTGCCACCTTTTACTCACAGGTGGATTGCAGCAGGATATTAAAAATAACATCAGATTGTGGCCGAAAGTGCCTGATTGAATGGTTTAGCAATGGGCCAATTGCTGGATCTAAAGTCTGATTCACCCAAAAACATTAACACAAAGTTTGCTGGAATGTTGGCAGGTCTCCAATGTGAGACATCATTAGCAGCATTATTTTCATTCCAGTTTCAGACTGCTTCAGGATGAGTACTCTTTGGCAAATTCTTTTCATGCACACACTAATGTTTGACTGATTGGATAATTGTACCCTTTGCTTATAATTGCAACTTCAAGACAAGGAAACAGGGGCTGGTTTGACAAATCAGTGGTCCAGCAGAGAGAGGGAGACACTGCTGTTGTCAGATGGATGACATTTCTTTCCATTTTTTTTTTTTTGTAAAGAATTGTACGCAGTGCAGTGCAGTATATGGAAGCATTGGAAATGTGTTGTCTGTGCAGTGAATGGAATTCAGAATGCACCACAGCAGATGTTTCCTGCAAGACAATGAGAAGATACATACAAGTCATGGGAGTACTGAATTTCTGTCTGTTAAACCAGTGGGTACATTCCAGCGCTGAGAGGTTCTTGGTGATTCCTGGAAAGCCCTCAAGAAAGATCCTTCACAATAAAATGATCAAAATCATTATAATTCCACCTGTCTCATGAAAAAAGAATAGTGTCAGGCTGAATCATTATTAGTGGAGAATCTTATGAAATGAGATATCATGAATTAGCTTTCGCAGTACAAACCATATGTCAGGGAAGGTGTTTTTTTCAGGCTCAAAATTAGCCTTTTTTAAATGTCAGAAAGCAGACAGTAAAAACAGTGTTAATTTTGACAGCAAATTTTGATTCAGTTTTAGTCATAGTCTTTTGAATAAAATGTCATTTAGTTTTAGTCATATTTTAGTCATCTGAATTGTTTTAGTTTTAGCCTAGTTTTAGTCGACTAAATATGCAGTAGATTTAGTCGACTAAAATCTAATGGGTTTAGTTAAAGTGTAATGCATTATTCAAGCATTTCTCGAGAATTTCCAAACTCTTTATATATTCCCGGAGGAAACATCTATTAACCTGTTATTATGGAATGGTATTAAGGATTGAATGTGCAATACAGACACAGGTAACTGTTATATGATTATAAGATATGAAACATATAAGATATGAGATATGTTATAAGATATGAGATATAAGATATGTTATAAGATATGAAACATATCTTTATTTATCATTTATCATGAAATTTAATCCATGCATTGCCACCATATTACTCCCATTAGGGATGTGAATCTTTGGGTATCTCACGATTCGATTCGATTCCGATTCTTAGGGTCACGATTCGATTCAAAATCGATTCTCGATTCAAATGATTCTCGATTCAAAAATTGATACAGTGCATAGTGTGTTAATAATGAGGCAAATTATGGCATCAAAACAGAATACAGTTTGCATAAGATAATTATGCAGGTTGCGTCTTTCATAGGCTTTAGCTATATCCTCAGCGTTTGAAATGTCCGATTCGCTGAGTGTGCAGATGTCACTTGAGCTTCCACATTTTCTCACCTGTGGAGAGCGGCACAAATAGCCGGCTGCTGCTCCAGAAATCTTTCGATCATTTCGAAAGCACTGTTCCATCTGGTAGGCATGTCAATTTTCAGCTTGTGTGGCGGCAACTCCAGAAGCCTCTGTATTCTCTTGCAGAGCATGGGTAGCGATACTGCTGCAGTGGAAAAATCTGGTGATTCGTCTAATCCTCCCAAGCAGCCGCGACACCGGATTTAACTTCAGAGCTCGCTGAGCAGCTAAGTTCACAGTATGTACAAAACACTTAACGCGTGTCAAATTGTCTATCTGCGCCACAGCAAGCATGTTCGCAGCGTTATCTGTAACAATCACCAAATCCGCTAGCGTTAGCATCCATTCATCTGCGATAGAGTAAAACATCTCATTCATGTTCACGGCCATGTGGCTTTCGTGCATCACTCTTGTCTGTAAAACACGGGACTCAAGCTGCCAGGCATCAGTGATGTAATGAGCGGTGAATGTAACGAAGGACTGGGTTGCTCTTGACGTCCAGGCATCACAGGTAAGAGCTACTCCGGTTGCTTTGGTCAGGGCTTCCCAGACTTTTGCCTTTGTTTCTTCGTAAAGCTGGGGTACTGCTTTCTCTGTAAAAAACTGACGTGATGGTATGACATACTTTGGCTCAATTGTCTTAACCATGAATCTAAAGCCCTCATTCTCGACTATGCTGTAGGGAGGCGCAGGTCCTTCGAAATAAAACAGGCGATAGATTTAGTTATTTTTTGCCCGTTCAGAGTTGGCTGGGAGTTTGCTGATAAAGTGGTGCAGAGTGCGTTGGTCGGCTGGAGTTGGCCGTTGTTCCGCTGGCGCTTCTTTCAACTCCGGGTGGTGGCGTACGATGTGTGCCCGGGCATTTGAAGTGTTCCCGAAGTACTTGACTTTCATTTTGCAAGCCTTGCATATTGAATGAGTCATGTCGAGCTCCTTCTTCCCAGCAGTTGAAATTGTACTTACCTCTAGGGTCTTTCAGCGAACTTATCCCTGGTTATGGGTATGCACTTTGTTGTACGTCGCTCTGGATAAGAGCGTCTGCCAAATGCCAATAATGTAATGTAATGGGAGATAATAAAATCCAAAATGAGCCCAAACGCTTGCCTTCAGTGAAGACGGGACTGGCTGAATTTCTTGCTCCTCCATAGTGCCGACGAGAGAGTTGTTGTTTAGACGCTAACTAGCTTAACACAGTTTGCTGTAACGCTATGTACGGAAGTCTGCGAGGGCGGGCAGAGAGACGGTGGAAAAGTTAATAAAAAATCGATTTTTGAAATTCATGAATCGATCCAGAATCGATTTTTTCCCCCACCCCTAAGTCCCATTGTCTATAATTACAGTAAGGATCTTCTCCTTTGGTATGCCCCACTCTTGGATACATTTGTCCACACATGTCTTGATTGACTGTGCAGTGTGTGGATGGGCTACTTGTTCAAGGGCCAATAATATGTGTTTGGGTTTATTTTGTTCAACACAAAAGTAGCATGAACTTATAACAAGAAATGAAGCTGTCAGTCCTTTTTTTGTCCACAAGTCAATGCCAACAGATACTCTCTGGGCAGCAGCCAGTTTCTTTTTGAATTTTTGTCTTTCATCTTCATAATGTTTGTCAATCAGATTGCTTATTTTAGTTTTCTTTGGAACAGTCAGCCTCCTATCTACTGTCTCCATCATTAGAACAAAATCCTCATCTTCAATGACATCGTGACTGGTAATCCGGTGCGCCCAATCCATTTTGCCATAGCCTCCTCCTTGGTCTGTTGTTCTTTAGAGTCACTTTTGTACTTTGAAGCACTCAGAAGAGCTGTTGAAATATTCTGCTGGGATGCACTAGCTTTATTTGCCCTCAGTGGCCCATCCTTGTAATTGGAGGTCTTCTGTATCTGTGAGGTTGGATAAGGGGTGAAAATCAAGTTCTGATTTTTCTCTCACTTCCCTCTCTCATACACACGTGCGCACAGCTCCAAGTTGTCTCTATACTACATTTCTGCTAATTTCTCCCGTCATATGTCTAACATTAAGTAAACTACATTTCTTCAAACGTGCATTCTACTTTTTTTATTTGAGGACAGTTAAACTTTATAAGTAGGCTATTATCTTTAGCATGTCAATCGATCTTTTGATTCACGACCTAAGATTAGGAACTCTGGGCCATTCACTTCTCTAATCAGTACAGGACAGCGGTGGTTTCTTTTAGCTTGTATTGTATTTCAAGTTCAGCGAAAACACACCAGCTCGGTTAGCTGATAAAATAGCGTTAGCTTGAAGAAAAACATTTAAAGTAAGTGTGCTTACCTTTGCATGAATTTCGGGATGACTCGTCTGCAAATGTCGCTTCAAGTTCGTGGTGTTTTTACCGGTGATTGTCGCTCCATATGGTTTACAAAGACTCTTGTTTTCCTTGACATCAAATGTGAAATTTATCCATATGTCTGTTCTTCTCTTTCTCCCAAATGTTGACATTTCTGTACTACAGTTTATGATGAGTCATGCAGCAAGTGTACGCTAGTGGACTTCCCACCAGTTAGATCAGTACGTTACTATTTAATTTCAAGTGTGTGCATTAGATTAACCTCCATACCACGCAGAGTTTAGTTCTGATTGGATCTCATCCCAAATCGTCCCTCCCTAACATTTCCGTCTCGTTTTTAATCGTTGACGAAAGTGTTAATATATTTCGTCATATTTTTGTCATCATGAATTCGTTTTTATTTAGTTATCGTCTCGTTTTCGTCAGTGAAAAAATGTGTGATATCTTAATCTTGGAAGAGAGATTTAATATGTCTTTGGTGATGACTGAAAGCTTGATAGGTGGCACATACAGTGGACATACATTGAAAAATACCATAATGGCCTGATTGATTGAGTGATGCTGAGATGGTTGTCATTCGGGCAGGTTCTCCCATCTGTGCACAGCTCTGTTAGAGTGACTGTTGGGTTCTTGGTCACCTCCCTTACCCAGTAACTCAGTTTGGCCGGACGGCCAACTCTAGGAAGCCTCCTGGTGGTTCCAAACTTTCACAATTATTGAGGCCACTGTGCCCCTGGGAACACTCAAAACAAAGCAACGACTCAAAGCTTTCAAAATGGTTTGGGGAGAGGTGAGATCTCTGTGACCTGCCAGGTCTCCAGGGTAGAGAAGTAGGGCAAAGACACACCTATGAGGTGCTGCACCACGGGAGATCCAGTGCAGTAGCCGGTTGGGAAAGAGTTATGGTATAGAGGAAATGGGGCACAGCTGCTACCGGAGGTAATCGGAACTTTTTTTAAAGGGTGAGGCAGGGAACTCCTGGGGGTGATTCTATGTCTTATCTTTAAGTTCAAATGCAATCTTTCATTAAAGGTTTTCTCATTGTATATATTTTTTTTCTTTTGTAGTATTTTTTATTTATTTATGTTTTAAAGCCAATAAAGTAATTTTATTAAACTCTATGCAACTACACTAAAAATATATATTTTGTAGTTGTGAGAAATGCTTATCCTAAACATAAATGCTTGATAACTGCAACCCCAACCTAGATGCAACTCTAAAATTGTGCAAGTAACATGACCATCAGCTTCCGTAAGGTATGTAAATCACCCTGGAAAAGGTGAGGCAAATACCTACCAGAAATTGTATTAGGGAAAAACTGTGTAACGTTCTTTCTGACAAAATATACCAACAAAATCACTTTTGCTTCAAAATGTATCAGTTTGGATTAGTGTATATGCCATCTGTCTGAGTCTTTTTAGATTTTAAACTATGCAGTTGGTACACCCTTGGTACACATTCATAAGTCAGCTATGAAATAACTTCTGCACAATATAAAATGCACATAATAAATAGTTTTTTTCACACTGGTGATTCTAATTTTACCATATAGACCTTGGGTTTGCAGCGTGGGCACACTTACTCTATAATACATAAATGAAATGAATTAAATTGACAAAAATGATTCAAAGGTCGGACAAGAGCACTAATGCCTCTGGAAAGCTAATACGGATTGTTGCCATGGTAATGTTAGAATAGCCTGATGCAGTGAGAGTGCTCCAGTTCGGCATCGATGGTGAGAGGTGAGATCACTGTGACCTGCCAGGTCTCCAGGGTACGGAAGTAGGGCAAAGACACACCTATTTAGTGTTAGCCTTGCTGAACAGCTGCAAGCAGGCCCCTACAAAATGGAGGTTCAGTGCCAACTCAGTGTGAACTGAGATACCATGTCAAAAGGTTGATCAGTCATGCAGCGCCAATACAACCTTCTCATGCTAAAATAATTGGGCTTGGTTCATACTTGGATGCGAGACCATTCCAGTTCAAAAATGGAGTTGGTGGGCCAATAGGAGACACTTCTGTTCCAATCTGTTCTGGTTATTCAAGATCCCATTACACTTTTTAACCCGGGGGTCCTGGTTATATAAAATGATATGAGCCATTTTCTGCACACCTCCCCACCTAATCATCCACCAATTTTGTATTCCTGATGCATGGTTATTGTCACTGTTACACATTTGGTTATCATCTAAATAAGAACTGAGCTCTCACTGAAGAACTATTTTTAAAATGCAGATATGATCCATAGAACTAGGGAAGTATGGGCACAGGCACTAAGCAAATACAGTAAATATATAAATATATTGTTAAAATATATAGGTAAATGACATAAAAATGTATATATAAAAGTTGTGGTTCTCACTACATTAGGTAAAGTGTGACGCAATCAGTAGCCCCTCCTGCAATTACCTGATCCAGGTAAAGCACTTTCCTTGTGTGTATACAGTGGGGTGAAAAAGTGTTTGCCCCCTTCCTGATTTCTTATTTTTTTGCATGTTTGTCACACTTAAATGTTTCAGATCAAACAAATTTAAATATTATTCGAAGACAACACAAGTAAACACAAAATGCAGTTTTTAAATGAAGGTTTTTATTATTAAGGGAGAAAAAAAATCCAAACCTTCATGGCCCTGTGTGAAAAAGTGATTGCCCCCTAAACCTAATAACTGGTTGGGCCACCCTTAGCAGCAACAACTGCAATCAAGCGTTTCCGATAACTTGCAATGAGTCTCTTACAGAGCTGTGGAGGAATTTTGGCCCACTCATCTTTGCAGAATTGTTGTAATTCAGCCACATTGGAGGGTTTTCGAGCATGAACCGCCTTTTTAAGGTCATGCCACAGCATCTCAATAGGATTCAGGTCAGGACTTTGACTAGGTCACTCCAAAGTCTTCATTTTGTTTTTCTTCAGCCATTCAGAGGTGGACTTGCTGGTGTGTTGGTCATTGTCCTGCTGCAGAACTCAAGTTCATTTCAGCTTGAGGTCACGAACAGATGGCCGGACATTCTCCTTCAGGATTTTTTGGTAGACAGCAGAATTCATGGTTCCATTTATCACAGCAAGTCTTCCAGGTCCTGAAGCAGCAAAACAGCCCCAGACCATCATACTACCACCACCATATTTTACTGTTGGTATGATGTTCTTTTTCTGAAATGAGGTGTTACTTTTACGCCAGATGTAATGGGACACACACCTTCCAAAAAGTTCAACTTTTGTCTCATCAGACCACAGAGTCTTGGGGATCATCAAGATGTTTTCTGGCAAAATTGAGACGAGCCTTAATGTTCTTTTTGCTCAGCAGTGGTTTTCGTCTTGGAACTCTGCCATGCAGGCCATTTTTGCCCAGTCTCTTTCTTATGGTGGAGTCATGAACACTGACCTTAACTGAGGCAAGTGAGGCCTGCAGTTCTTTGGATGTTGTTGTGGGGTCTTTTGTGACCTCTTGGATGAGTCGTCGCTGCGCTCTTGGGGTAATTTTGGTCGGCCGGCCACTCCTGGGAAGGTTCACCACTGTTCCATGTTTTCGCCATTTGTGGATAACGGCTCTCACTGTGGTTCGCTGGAGTCCCAAAGCTTTAGAAATGGCTTTATAACCTTTTCCAGACTGATAGATCTCAATTACTTTCTTTCTCATTTGTTCCTGAATTTCTTTAGATCTCGGCATGATGTCTAGCTTTTGAGGATCATTTGGTCTACTTCACTTTGTCAAGCAGGTCCTATTTAAGTGATTTCTTGATTGAGAACAGGTATGGCAGTAATCAGGCCTGGGTGTGGCTAGAGAAATTGAACTCAGGTTTGATAAACCACAGTTAAGTGTGGGGCAATCACTTTTTCACACAGGGCTATGTAGGTTTGGATTTTTTTCTCCCTTAATAATAAAAACATTCATTTAAAAACAGCATTTTGTGTTTACTTACTTTACGTGTTGTCTTTGACTAATATTTAAATTTGTTTGATGATCTGAAACATTTAAGTGTGACAAACATGCAAAAAAATAAGAAATCAGGACACAAACACTTTTTCACACCACTGTAACATGCTTCACTCACCTCATTCCTGCTGCTTATCTCCATTCCTCCCCCTTCCACTTTTCCACTCCTTTCTCTCTGAATTTTTCCCCCTTCTCCATGAGGTTCCCTGGGGGACAGACTGCCTCATTCTTACATCCAGGGGCAATCCGTCTCCCGTGACTCCATTGCCTAAGTTCAAATGTATCAAAAGCAATGTCATTATTGCCAATTAAACCCCATTGAAAAAAATTGCCATTGTCTGGAAATGCGTTCGACGGAATCTCTGAAGTGCACGGTTATCACCATATGTCAGAATGGCTGACTGAATGAGGCAGGAGTGACATATGGTAGACTATCCTGGTGAGCTCTGTTGCCTGGGCCTAGGAAAGCGTTCCGCAGGGAAGCTGTGATTTACGGCTGCTCCTTTAGCCTCTATGCCCTCTAGTCTTCAACATAGTTTATGCCCTTAAATTTTGGTCTATAGGACTACATAATGTCCTTCAGATTGGCATATCCATCATATACATAGATGTACATTGGGCACAGAAATAGAATCGCAGATATCAGAGAGCCCACACGGTGTGTCGATATTTCTTAAATTGCACTCAAAAATGTGTTATTTGGTCAGGATAAATTGTCTGCGTGGCGTCTGAATGTAGAAGATAAATCCTTACAACCTTTCCTTTCCTTATGCACTGAATGCAGTTCACAAGGGCTGTGGTCTGGGATCTGCGGTAGTTGATAGTCACCTTCCTCAGTCACAGCTTGCCTGTCATGGAGGTGTTAAGGTTCATTTAGGCTGACAGGGCTGCAAACCTAAACAATAGCCATAATTCTCACATTGCATCCATAAGATAATTTTACACCTGGAAGCAATTCTGGGGTAGATCCATAGATCTAATTAATGCCGTATTTTACCCAATAGGGCCAGGTATCAATAAAGCCCACTAGCACCAGGTATAAACTGCTTAAGGATTCAACAGAGATCAAGGTGGCAACCAGATGGAGAAGCGCATTCGTGGTTTTGGTTGTGTGGAAAATATTTGTGTAATGAAATGCTATTCTATAGCCCAGTAGCAAAAGTAAGCCCTGTTGTATACCATCTGTTCTGAGACAGCTAGCTTAGTCATTTTCACCTTTTGAATTATTGTTATGTTTTGAGTTATTGGTATGCCTCTCACAGAGAATACCAAAGGATTTCCCTGACGTCCTCTTGGTTTTTCGCCACTCGCTTTATCTTTCCCTCTCACTCTTTTAGTCTTTTAATTGTATTTTATTTTATATGGTCAATATGGTATTTGTATGTATTATTAAAGTAACTACTACACATCAATTAATATTGCCATCACAAAACCCCTAAAGTAAAGCAGCTTAATTGAATTTTGAACCCCAAATCTATTTCGCATGAAGAAACAACCTGTCACTTGTCACAAACTTTGCCATCGAATTTCAAGTTGAAAAAAGATCATTTTGGGGGGTTTCTCTGCTGTTAAACATAGTTGCGGGTCATTTTTAACCCTTAAGACAACACAAGGGTTTAAGGGAAATAATGCAGTACATACAGTATATAAACCATATGAGTCCTAGTTGGAGCCTAAGTGTTTTATTGAACAAAATAAGCTGTAATAAATGGTGAGAAGTAATTAGGAGAGTTGGGGGGAGGGGTCAATACAGGTGACGGCAGAATAAATCCATTTAAACCCCTTGTTTACAGGAACCGAGACTGCTCTCCACTGCTACACTATGATTAGATTAAATTGGCGAGCTGCTGAAAACGCATGACAGCTTTACCTATTGTGGAATTCACGAAGCCTCGGTCTCTCATCACTAGGCAATACGAATCTCCGGATCGTTTGCTCAGGCTTTGTGGCAGTGCCGCCTCCTAATGACAGGTAATAAAGCTGGCCGCCGTGACGCTCAACGAAAGCGTCCAAGCCGTTAAAGAGACATTGAAGCAGGAGGGATGCCATCAGCGGCCCAGCTCACAACCATCAGCCAATGCATCCAATTTCACAGACTAAGTAGCTTATAATGAACACATGTGCACTGCTGACAAATGAAAAAATTCAAATGACAAAATCTGAGGATGCGCAGGCCCAGGTAGTGCAACAGAAAGCTGATCCGTGAAATCTGACAGAGTCAGGAAAGACAAATTCCGTTGTAAACAAGATCAGGGATACAGCTGGAGCAGAGTTAATTTTTAGAATCATGAAATTATAAAATAAACATATTTTATTCCTTTTCTTTTTTAAAAGAAATGTATCTGACAAGGGGAGTTTTTCCAAGTGGTCAGCCAGTGCTCAGTCCTAAATTCCAATCGTCTCCAACGTTGTGCAGCACCCAATGGGGGTACCATACTATTGCAATTCAAGTCACAAATATACTGCATTCACATGAACTTCTTGAGATCAGACCTTAATCAAATAGGTAATTGCTTTGGATTGAAATATTTTTCTGTGCCCTTTTGATCTTGCCTGGTATAATTCAGCCAATTAAGGGGACCAGAAGGCAGGGCTTGCACTTTTTGAGAGTATTTAATTGGTTCCAATACAATAGACAAGCTCGGTAAAGCATAGAACAGTATGTGAATCTAAAACAATGACATGCTTGACCCAGGTCTTCTAGAGATTAATTTGTGCCAATGTCAAGGTATGACAACATAAGGTTCAGCATGTATTTTGTATCATATCTTTTAAACAAAAAGAAAAGTAAGTGCTTAAAAAAGTAATATTGGGAGTCTATAAATCAACAAAATTACTTTGTAATTAACATTTTTATTTTTAGAACATTTTTTAAAACATGAAACTACATGGCTTATTTTATGTGTGGGATACACATTTTCACAGAGTAAACATCTACAGCACATCCCGCCTACACATTTATATCCAAAAACTGAACAGAACATGGGTTTCTGCTGTTGCTGTTGGCGCTTTTAGTAACCTACAGACATTATAGCATTTTAGCTTGCTAACAAACAGTGCCACTTACTGGGTGAACAGGGTTTTAGATTATTGAAAAATTAATACTATAGTATACTATAGTATACTATAATATAGTAGCTATATTAGCTTATATTAGGGTAGTTGTACTTTGTTATAATGCTCAATGGGAATGTATTTGTCATCAATGTGGCAAAACACAGAAGAGCTGTTCTTTAATTTGAATTGCTCCTCGACCACGCCATTGTCTCTCACAGCTTAAACTCAGAATTAAAAAAAGGTTTGTGCATCATGAAGTTAGGGAAAATGCTGGTAGCAAAGCATTATGTTTTGTATCCACCTTTCTAGTTACCACGGTTGTTGACTAGATTTTACGATGCATTGTGGGATATTTCTAGCGCCCTTAAAATGTGAGTAAAATTAGATTCGGACACTAGAACAAGATGGCTGACAGCCAATCTAGTTTACAACTTATTGAATAGTGAGCCATGTCAAACAGCCTACGTGTTTTCAGTATTTGTGTTCCATCTCACGTTTTCCCTTTTCCCCCTATTAATAGTCCATGCCCCGCACACCTGATCTGTGTTTCCTCTGTTGTAATCATCTCACCTGTTTCTCATTGTCTTGTCATTAGTGTTGAATTGAGCCTACCTGCTTCCCTGTTCTGTCTCAGATTGTCTTGTGCCCTGCATTCGTGCTTGTGTCCTGTACTTTCTAGCCTTATTCCTGTCTGCTCCTTACCTGTTTCCCAAGTTCTTGTCTCCAGTCCTGTGTTGTCCCGTCCTGCTCCAGTTCTCCTGCCTGCCTTATCTGTCTCCATCCAGCCCTGCTCCAGTCCTCCTGCCACTTATCCATCTATGTTCAAACCCTGCTCCAGCCCTGCACCCTCCTGTTCTCCAGCCCACTTCCCGGACTTCACCTTGCCTTCTCCGTATTGCCCTGGTTGCTTGGACTGTGACCCCCTTCCAGGACTTGACTTTACTTCTGCCTATCTTGAATTGCTTTGCTTGCTGGACATTGACCGGTTTCTTCTTACTTTGATTAAAGCCTGTTATTTGCTACATCTTGGAGTCTGTTTCCGATCGGCTCCTCTAACAGTAATCCTGCCTTGTCGGATAGTATTTGTTTTGGATTTGCTCTATTGATCTTGCCTGGCGCATTTGAGCCTGCAAGGAGAAGCAAATGGGTGGGGTTTAAACTTTTGGGATAATTTACTTTGTTCTAATACACCAGGCAAGTTTAGTCAAATGCAGAAAAGCAATGAACCCCGGTCTGTTATACAAAACACAGTATATATGGTTACTATTATTGTGATAATAATAGGAGCATATGATTGATCCTTTCTTCACATTGTTTCAATTTGCAAAGCATACAGTTGCTAAATCATTTGCATCAATTGTTAACAGAAAAAAGCAACTGATATCAGCAAGCCAAAACCATGTAGCAAGTCCTAGTTCTGGGGAAAAGGGGGCAGGCAAGTAACAGGAAATGAATGAAGGGAGGGGAGATTTGAGACTCTACAGAGATATGGCTGTAAGAAGGAAAGGAAACAGAAGCAATCAAATCCAACACTTCAAGGGCTTGTGTTTATTAGGCATCTCAGAAATACCCCTAAGAACCATTGCTAAAGGTATTTTAGAACTGAAAGACTTCCTACCTCCAATTGGGCTGTGGAAGTTGTGATTTTTCTCATGTCTATTTTCAGCAGGGAGTAAGACAATTTCCGGCACATACATATTACAAATATTACACTTTTTAACACAGCAATTATATTTTATTTGTATTGTTGCTCTGTTGTATTATTGGGGCTTTTTTATATTAAAAGTTACCTTCATTATTTTGCCCTAGGTTAATAGACAACTCCACACAAGGTCTAGGCACTTCAGTGCTTACTTAAGTATTATTTTAGAAAAGTATTTTCTCAAGTCCAATACGGCTTCATTTCAAATCAATGCAATGAACTGTTCAGTACCTCTGCATCCTTTTAAAATTCAAATACATTTCTTCTGTTTCTCAACATTCAGGTTCACCATCGCTGTGCTGCCATGACATCCTCATATGGCTGTAAAGCTCATGAGGACTCTGAAAGACCTCAGATATGTTTCATAATAAAAGCACACTTTTCAATCTTGTTGGTTTTATGCATACTGGCAGGGTAGTGCTCTTCATCCCTTTACTTCCTCCTTCTTCTTATCATACCCACCCCATAAAACACTCTAAATGAGGGACATAAATCATATACTTATGTCTGCTAAAATAAAATTCTGGCTTTGCATAGAACTCTAAATATGCTTTATCACTGCCATATTCTGTGGTGCCAACTATTGCTGTGCCTCTCTAACATTAAACAGAGATTTAGGTATCCGTTAAATCATTGAATTGCTTCAAACAAAAGACAGTTGTTCAAATCAAAAAACTGTTATTTATGAACAAAATCTATGAAGCAGGTTCAGACAGACATAAACATTCTTCCCAAGCACCCCGGTCTATCATCACTCATTTGATATTTGCTGCATTGAAATTTTGAATTGCTTTGAAAACTGAAGTTTCATGAATAGGTCAAGAATGTTTTTTTCTGTGCCAAAAATTGTCTGTGGGTATGTGTGATAAGGTAATACTGCTTTTGCAATTCCGGTCTCCTTTCTGAGATCACATAGAACTGTGGTTGCCTATTTTTGGGGATTTGTGATGATCTCTTACTTCTCTGTGGGGACAGACTTTTCAGTCCAGGCCAATCAAGTTAATAACTATAGTGCCAGCTGCCATACTGGCTCCCAGTTGCATTGGCTAACTGGCTTTGAAACATAATTATGCAGTTGATCACACAATTCTGGTATCTTATGGTATGGTATGGTAGTAACGGATTGTTTCTGCTTTTTTATTTCTTATGCAAATCAGAAAATTGTAAACCAGAAGTATGTAGTATATACGTTTTTCTTTTCTGTGCAACCCCCCATCTCCCAATAATATATCCTAAGATAATACCCTGTTAATAGTATACGTGGGCTAAATTTGATGAGCTACTGTATCCATTCTTGTCCCACAGTTTGGCCTTTGGTGAGGAAAAAGCAGAAGGAAATTGAATCTGATTCATAAGTCTCTCAGCCCTAAAACGGTTGAAAGAGCCACAGACCTACAAAAACAGGGCATCAGAATCAAGGGCCCGTGACAATGTCATTTTCCACGCCTCACTCTGCCGCGCCTGCCGAAGGCACTGCCCCAAGACTTACCTCATCTGTGCCTCAGCATTGGTAACGTAACCTACAAACCGAGACCAGCCGAGTGAAGGCTTTCTCCACCTCTGCACCGAATCAATGTAGCGTTGCTCCGACATCTGCTGTGCGGACTATTAATAAACTCTGTTGTCCCTGGAGCAGGGAGGTCAGATGCCCGCGTGGAACGGAGACGCACACCTGGCCTCCGGTCCCAAGATTTGCCGGCCCGCAGATCCCGCACCGCTACCTTGACCGGTTCAAAATTCCCCGACTGTCAAAGTCTTTTCTTTTTTTAAGAGCCTGGAGTGTGGCCTGGTTTTCGCTTTTTATCTGCTTCTTACTTTATTGTTTTCATCGGGGAGGCAAATGCTGTTTTAATGCTGTTTTTATGCTGTTTTTTATTTATATACTGTTTGTATATCACCAGAATAATAAATCCACATTAAACATTTTAGCATTCAAGAAACATAAAGGGATTCAATGGTGTAAACGGCACAATGTAACAATGTAATGCCTCACTGCATAATTTGGAGGCAAGCTATGTATAATTTGTGATTAGTTTCCCTTCTTTGATTTGGCACCCAAAACTTGTCACCTGCATGTACGTATATACAGTAAAATATTTCCTTTCTCAGCATTTGCCCATTGGTAAATCATGCTGCATTATATTTTGTAAAATAACAAATTCTGTATATTTTAACTAACATACGTGTACAGTTTAATTATATGAACACAATGGTGACAAATTATCCATTTCCATATGATTAGAACTAAATTTAATCTAACTTCATGTGAATTTAGCGAGCACATGCCCTGACTAAGGCTTATTTGCAATGCTGATAAAGGGCAATCTTTGTTTTCTGGGAAAACTGCCTCCACCCTGGGAAACTAACCAAAATATGTGTGCCGTGCAAGTAAATGAAAATATATTTTTCACAACTTTCATGGTTTCATGACTTGCTCAGTCTTATTGATAAACTAACTGCAGGCATCTGTTGGCCTATTTAAAAACAAAAACAACACCTATTGGTCATTGATACTGCATGTAATATGGATAGAAACTCTTCCCATCGAGCACAAACAGATCCTCAGTGTGGGCCAGTTTTCATAGTGGAAGCAGATTTCAGAGCAAGCAGGGAATGTTCATAGAGTGTACAGTAGAACATGTTTATAAGGTGCAGGCAGTTTCTTCGGGTAGAGGCCTCCCAAAAGGGTAACTTGAAACAGTATATTTATTTATTATTTCACATATTTTCATGCTGGAAAAGTCAACATGTTTTCAGTCCCACCCGAACCTCGGCAATTTCATACACACATTTGGGCTGACTGCTTTTCAGCTTCTACCAAAGTGGTTCTCCATCTTATGAGCCTCTTATGTGATTAGTCCATAGTACCTGCGGAGGAAAGTATTATGAAGCCATCCCCCCTTACAGGATGGTAAGAGCCGCCTGTTATGCGATGTTTCTTCAACAAAGAGGGCAGATGGCAGAAATGGCAGGAAGGAAGTTGGACTCGTCACAAGGGCTGCTGAAAGAACTGGACCAGATTCAGAGAAGGGATGAAAGAGTGCAAGAATGGGAGAATGGGGGAGGACAAATTGGTGGCATTGATGCCGAACAGTCTTTGATCCCAGCCACTGGCACTGGAGTAGGGGGGGTCAGGCGTTGCCAAAGTGTCAGATGAGAAATACCCATTCCTGGAAGGCTTCTCCACCAAGGGTCTGCCACAAACCAAGCTCAGGATAAGAGTCCCTCTGAGGCTTCTAGTAACAGACTGAGCTCAGTCAACCCTATTTTGGGTGGAGCTAGCATGTGCTGTCAAGAGGTAACTTGTACTACCAATTGAAAGACTTATAGAATTGAGAACATGTGGTGAAAATAGTATGACATTTAGCAAAATTAAATTCAATCATGGGGCACTTAGTGTGAAGTGAAGCTTCATGAACCTGAAAATAGTAGGTAAAGCAATCCTGCACTGGTTGCAAATTGATGATTTGAACCAATTGTAACTTTCTGTTAACAAAATGTTTTATTGATTAGTTCATCGGAGTCAACACATAGTTTCACACATAATGTGAATTTATTGCCCTCAATCTCTTGTGGTGCGGGATAGGAAATAACAGTGACTGAAAGACTTGAATGAATCAGAACATCTGTGGTTTAAACCTTTGAAAGAACAGGAAATGGGATTTGCATGTATTTATCCACGGTTTCAGTATTGTAATGGATCTGTAATTGTACATGTACTGTATATTGCATGTGATTCACAAATATTTTAAAAAGGATTTTAAAAAGGGCATGCCAACAATAGGCTTTCCATAATGCAGTCACATGCAGTCATTCAGCATGCATAAATATCACATCACGTACAGTATGATTGCCATATAGTGGCACAAAGAAGCATGATATCATGATGGAACTCTTTTTGTTATTCCATGTGGACTCCGGAAATCGACTTTAAAAAAGTTACAATGACATTCACAACTCAATCACAGACCGGAATGATGTATCATTTATTCACTCAGTTATCAGACTGATTAATGAATCAAATTATATAAGGTGCTCCTGAACACCGAAGAAGCATTCATCACTTGCTATCTGTAATCTGTCGTAAGTGTGGCTTTGACAAAATAATATGGACACCGCTTTCAGCCTACATATCTTTACTTTCAGCTCTAATTTTTCATTAGACCATTTTCACATACAATCCTGGCGCCTTGGCTCCTCCCTTTCCAGCACCAGTGGTGGGAAGTCTTTATGAGGGTCATACACAGGTTTTACATGGCAGACTGTTATACATTTGTTTAATCTGACAACTTACTGAATCTGATACATACAAATATTTATTAAATATTGAATATGTGTAAACCGGATCCTGTTCCAGCAGAATTCTGCACTAATTCAGCGCTGTATAAATGCTAGTTTGCGTCCCACTTCCTTAGGCCACTGACAATGTTAATAGACCACTGACTCGTTTGATGAACATGTTGGGGAGATGATCACACTCCCACAGTAGCTGGCCTTCCTTTTCATTGCGAGTCAAGATTCATTTGAATGAAGAGACTCAAAATGAATCAATTGCTAAATGTGTCCTTCTGATGAATCAAATGAATGATTACAAATGTCATTCTTCTTACTGATCGAAGCAATCCAAGGTATGATGGAAAGCAAAACGCTCACAAGCGGTTTTTGGCTATTTTCATGAAACAAATACAGGACAAGACAGCAAGCAGCTGGCAACTTGAAAGGTAGCCTATGACATTACATGTACTGGGAATTCCTTCCTATTTTTTACTTGTCTGACATTCACTTAAATCTGGAATCTCAGCTCTTAAAACACAGCAGACACCCTTCACATAAAGTTTATGCTTTTCAGATAGCATATTAAAGTGTGACATGCCATTGATACTAATATCTGAGGACTTATGGCTTGCACTGGAAGCGCCACAACGACACCGTCTCTGCCGAGCGACTGCCAGCGACGGCGGGGAAATAAATCAGTAATTGCCAATGTCATTCCGCAAGATTAAAATATTCACCTTTTTACGAGCAAACGCCATTTCATTTACTGCCATGCTCTGATGGGCATAATGTTCTCATGATACTGCGAGGTTGGGGATTGCTGGCTCTCGCAGGCCTGAGAGGGGAACACTGATAATGTGCTTCTATACGCCAGCTCCATGCAACCTTCTCCCGGATGCATTATCACATTTCATGCACATAATCTCTGAAAGCATTTTCTGTCTGCGGCAGGGAGATTTTTTTTTTTTCTTTTTGTGCACCCGGGGAACACCTGGGGTTTGTGTGTAAAAAAACGTATTTCACAGAATTTCTCCGTGCTGGGGCACTCTCTGAGGCAGCACAGCATAATGGTCACAAAGCAACCATGATTCCATGGCGAGACCTATTAACACCTATATCCATCTAGCTGCAGTACACACAGGTGGTAGCAGACTGAAGCAGCAGGGGAAATTCGATGTATTTGTCTGTGTGAGTAACTAGCTCCCAGTGCTAAATCGTAGAGTGCATTACGTTATTGTGTATCTCATGACCATGTTTAAAATTGAGATTTTACACATTCCAGACAATCTCCATGTAGCTCAGTTATCTAAGTCACTGGAATACATTGTTCCAGCTTTCATTTTTTACCACAAACTTATGAGATTTTGCAATTAACCCATTCATGCAAGCCCCCTAGAGGCCATGTCCCCAGCGCCATGAGAATATTCAACTCAGACATTCAGTGCTACTGCAATCAAACTATGAGAAGGAAACAGCAAACTGTGTGTTCCAGTTTCATTACTAAGATAAACATGGAAAGTAAATCAAATATGGTGTTTCTAAGTGCCACCATTGTCAGATAGTTTGGCTAGTTAACAAGCACTCCCTGCCCCGTCTCATCTGCAACTTGCATAATATATTGGATAATAATGAGACAATGATCAATTATAGTCTCTATCTGCAAGTATGAACTCAGGGATACATACAAACATTCCACCACCAAAATTTGTATTCATAGCAAGATAAAGCCAAAACAGATATATTCCAATACAACAGTGAAAACACTGCTCACTGAATAATGAAATAAACAAGAGGAATTCTTGAGTAATTATACCACATCATCCTACTGTCAATATCAGCAACTAAATATGGAATACATATGCAATCTTACCATTGGTTTCACACATAGAGATGTCCCCTTCAAGATTCAGTACTAATTTATTGTCTTGAACAATTTTCTTTGAAACAAAAAACTGCCTGTTTTAAACAAAATAGTAAGTAGGTGTAGGCATTTGCATCAGCCATGCATCACATCCCAGCAATTCACACCATGGTAAAAATCTTTTCAGTTCATTCCATTTGATTGCAAACTGTTTTACCTAGTAGCAGATAGTATATGCTTTCCAACACTGTATGGCATGTACAATTGCAAAATTACAGTGACTGAGGGCTGAGCGTAAACCCCTAGAATGTTATTTTCACGATGGCTTGACATAGTCATCTATAACATCTGTAGGCATGCAAGTCGTAACTTTAGTATTTCTCAGTTATTGGAAGCTTTGACCTTGAATTTTTGCAGACTCATGCGTTTGGCTAAAGCTGACTTGCCATGCTGACATAGATTTAGTAGAGTGAATCAGAAGCAGATGAGGAAGTATGGGTTTTAAACTTCTGTAAGTCATAATAAACAAATCCCTTGATTTATTATTTTGGGAGTGTAAGAAGCGATACCACGTTGTGTGAAGAGCAGTTAACAGTAAAATTTGAAATACAAATACTACATTTGATATACTAAATGGTACTAAAGTATACTAAATGACAGTACAAGGCCATTGACATCACATGGCAGCACATACGTAAAGCGGCGTTAAGTAACAGCAATAAACACCATTGCTTATAAATACAGCTTTGGCTGGAAACCTCTTGCTATTTAATTATCCACTCAGCCTAAGCACTGCTACTAAGGCAGATCCGCAGTGACCCAGATGAGATTTTGACACACAACATCTCTTTCAGTCACAAGTTAAGTGGCAATGTTCTACAAAGAATCTCCAATGTAATGAGAACACTTAATTTTGTAGGCCTGGCAGTGTAAGTCAGGGTCACTCCAGCTGTGAAAAACTGACCTGTACCCTTCATACTGAAATTTAATTTCCGACTGATATCCTGTGGCAGGCACTAATAACACAAAAGAAATTAAGATCTGTGGTAAGACTTTTTTAAATGACCATCGAGGACAATCTCCGTTCCCTGTCCCTGTTCGATTTATGAATGACCTCAATGTTGATTAGAATTAAACTTGAAGCTATGGGGCTAAAGGTCACGATAGCCCCCAGAACACCACGTAGACAGGAAGAGTAGAGCACCAGAATAACGCGGACACAGCTAATCCTGCGCATTTATCCTTATTGTTATCGCCTTTTAGGCCGAGAAGAGGATTGCAGGTTTATGTTTTATAGTGAGAAAAAGGCAATATGACATTTCAATCCACCCGAGTCTTTCTCAGCTCAGTGAAAAGAAAGACTGCGGTGTCTCATCTTTTGTTGTGCCACTTAAACTGGTATATAAGCCCTATGATTTATTTGCGCAGCGGAAGAATTTCCAAGAAAGGGGGATGCAGTACACTTCTGAGTCCTATCAAAGCATCCATCTTCCATCTCATCTGCTTTCAAAGAGTTGGGATGAATCACTGCAGGGAGGCGATGGGAGGCACTGTTACCACCCCTGGCAGACCTACCTGCCTCCACACCTTGAAGAGCAAAGAAATTGAGTTGCTCTGATTTGTGAATCACATACCTTATCTGAGAATAACAGATTGCACTGTTCTGTTTTCTCCCCTTACTCCTGGGGCCCCAAGCTGCATGGAAGCTTGTAGTAATTGAAGGGAATTTAAGTAGAGCACATGGAGGTTGACATGGATAAATAAATAAAAACGCAAAGCTTAATTCGGCAGAATCCCTTGTGGACAAGAGCACCAGCATACTGTAACTTCTGCATCAGTTAAGATCTTCAATTCTGATAGACCTGCCATCTTGTGAAAAACTGAAATTATGTGTGTTGTAGATATAGCGAATTTGGCAAGCAACCTTTGACATGAAAGCTTTCATTGAATTCAGAAACTTTCTGGAGAGTTGGGATGGTTCTGAAAGTGTTCTAGTGAATCGCAGTACTTTGCTGACTGTCCTCCTGATTTAAAAAAGGCAATTGTTTCCATACCACATTAGTTATGGGTCGAGGCAAAATCGAAATATGGAAAATTGTATTGTATGTCAACAAGTATACATTCCTTTCGGGTTGGTTAATGTAATGTATTTTAAGCAGGGGCTGTTCTTCATTATTTTTTATTCAATCTGAACAGCGCTTTTCATTTATGCATTACAACGTACAATACAAATATTTAATTTACTGTGAATGTCAATTTAATTTAGTGTCTGGGTTGAAGTTATTCATATGTACAACAAATTTAAATCAGTCTTGAGGCAATTATATTTGAGTCTCTTCCTAAATACCCAACTCTCTATAATGGCACAGCAGGTAGCCTATTTATATTTTAACTCCACTTAATGTCTGGTGTTTCTAAATTGACCAAAGGAGTGCAGTCTAGATAATTCCTATTGTGATAATTGAGGGAGAGGTTGAATCAGAGAAAATCTGCTGGGGAATTCAATTCTGATCTCCGGTGGCATAAGCAGGAATATTATTTGATCAATTAAGAAGCTGTTATTACTTAACTATGCTGTCTTCACACTGTTGTCTGGTTTGCTTTCCAAAGACACAAACTACTCGTCTACAGAATCTTAACTTATTATTATACCAGTTATTGCACACACTCCTCCTGCAGTTGAAAACATAGAGATACCGCTTATACCACGTATCACTTAACCACCCAAAGTGTATTCCTCGTATTTGCTAAGCCATATTCTCTTTAGGTTTAAAACTATGAAGTTTTAAAAATGTAAAAGTGTGATTGATTCAATATTAGTGGAACTTCCCAGTTAATTACATAGATATGAAGCTAATATCTCTCTGTCCTTTGCACCTTTATGACAAATTGAATTTACTGGTACAAACACCTCTACTGCACAACCTTTGTATACCTAACACTTCGTAAGCAGCTTGCCAGCAAAAGTCTGCTATAGCTTTTTATGGGATGCCTTAGCTTATATGAATGTAGGTAAAGGATGTTGAGAGTGCAATCTGAGACGAAAGACTGGGCTGATGGAAAATGAATCTCACAGGAAGTGTTACGGGAGTGGCCTGGATTGGATTGACACTGAGACACCATAACAAAAAGAAAAAATTATCAGGCCAGACAATTTCATCACAAGAGATGCTTTCCCTGGCCAAGCAGTAGAGGATATTCTGGCATGACTCCATCGGAATATCCACAGATGCCTTCTCCGTTGCTTGGAATTCAGGAATACAGTCGTGGGGGTTGTGGTCTTATACCTTCCACTGCCATGCAGAAAAACTACATTATTGGGTTAAGGAAAGGCCAAAAATGAGGCAGTGAGGGAGAAAATGCAGTTTTTTATCAAACCAGTTGTGGAAAATGTATAGGAAAATGGTTAAATGAGACGAAAATTTGCGTCAAAACAAAATTATCTTTTCATATGAACTTGAAGTTCTGTTTATTTGATTAAAAACACCATAAGTGCATGTTAGTTGTGATAACTGATAAACTCCCCAGCAGGCAATTCTTGTGAATTGACTGCCAAAACGTCAAATTCCAAAACTGATTTTTCTCTACACAAATGGCAACCTACCCAGATCTTCTGTATGCTCCAAAAGAGGCCAATACTCATACATAATAACAGTTTCTCTTTAGGCGATAAAAATGTATTGTGGAATGTGCCTTTTAGATTATATTCTGTAATTGATGTTTTCATTGACTAAAGACACCCTAAGGTTCCAAATGGTTATGCAGAATTTCACAACTGCACCTTTTGCCAGTATGTGGATTATGGTAATATAGCAAACATGCCAGGCAAAATGATAGCACTGTAGCTGGTGTGGATTTTATGAAATAAAACCGGCAATTTGGCGTCACGTGGCACCTTCAGTGTTCACATGTTGCTTTTTGACCCCGCCTGCAGCATCTGAACTAGCTGTCTGGCTTTAGGTCTTGACCTTGCACACATAATATTGCATACTATTCATATCGCTGCCACATTGTGGGGTGCAGCAGGGTTTGGTTTCCATGACTGGTAAAATGAGCTTTCCTTCTACTAATGTCAGGTACACTAAGTACATTTGCAATGGTTGTGTAACGTGGAATGTAGGCATTGACAAATGCAACCTGATCTCTAAGGTACAACTGTAACTGAAAAAATGTCTTTCTACATTGACAGAAGCCTCAGCTTCTTTTAGGTGACAGTCTGTATGTTCACAATGGTAAGTGTAAGTACAAAGGTAACTTAATTTAAAGTTACGATTGAAAAGAATGGACCTTCGGGTAAAAGAGCTAAATTGCATTGGGTAAAAAAACAGATTAACTGTCTTCCTTCATTAGGACTAGGCACCAAGAATCTGCAGCATCTCTAATAATGCATTCTAAGTAGGTTTCATTTAGATGTCTGTTTGCTCTCTGTTGACACGATTCTGTCCTTTGCATTAAACTAAGGTCTGCCGGCCCAATAATCTGGACAGGGAGACTGGTGAAAGGGGGCATATAATTTTTTTAGGGGAAGTTTTAATTAATTAATTAATTAATTATTTACAGTTCTGAAAATACTTTGCATGGATATGTATGCCAGCAATAGATTCAGGCCTGGCTTTATTAATTATTAAAAGCCGGCATTCTTTCTTTTTCTTTTTTTTTGAGCAACACTTGAATATAAATTTGAATATCTTTATATTTTTTGCTAAGTGAAAGTTAAGGATGAATGTTGATTCAATCTAGATCTTGGTCACAAATAAAAAAATGTTAGCTCTGTGACTTCCAGTCACTGGGAAACATGTTAAGAGGCAGTGAAGGGCGACTGGTCTGATAATCACAGTTGCATTCGCGATACTAATGGGATACTTAACTTTACAGAGTTTTTTATATACATATTCTTTCAGTTTTAGTGCATGATTTCACTCGGAAGGATTTACTGTGCAATGCAATATATTTTAGACACTGACAGATGTTTCAAACTATACATCAGCTTTACAATTGCTAATACACGGTTATCAAGTTGTTTGTGGTTTAACCTTTAAGTTTCATTGGCCCAGGGCAGGGCGTGTTTTCTTTTTTTTTGCATTCACTCCTATATTATCCTATATATCACACTATATTACTGAGCCTAAATTTCCCACTATAAAAGTTCACCCAAACTGTAATGAGAACTCTCAGTTAGCTATGATTGACAGACCGTGCCCCTACTTTCCACACACTGTTGTTTGTGGAAAGCATGAATGTAGGTAGCTATGGTATTTTCACAAGCTAGCTAACTTAGTATATCAGCTATCGATAGCTAAGGTAAGGACTCTGACTTATCCAATAATAATTCTTGAAAGCTAGCTATCCAATTTAAGATAAAAGCACAACTATAACGTCCTTATGAAAGCAAACTAGCTAGCTAACTTTATTGATCACCTTATGAATGAAAACTAGCTAGCTAGCTAAATGGATGTAACCAGAAATAGTCTAATAGTCCTTATAAGGCACTCTTAATTTAAGTTAACCTAACATTAGTCAAATATTTGAGTATTTGACAAAAGCTTCAATCAATGGACCTCAATGAATATATTAGTACACAAGATGTTATTATTGTCATTAGATCTTCTTGACTGGTTGCTGTCGGGGGAGAGCGCAAGGAAAGGTAGGGGGAGGGTGACAGATGGGGGGAAGTGCAAACAGGATAAAAAGTATTGTATAGTTTAGTAAGAATAGTAACCATTTAATGTTGGATATGACGTTTTTAAGCTTGTGCCAAGAAAAGGGGTGATACTTAAAGGATTAGAGCAAGAAATTAGAGGATAACAAGGCATATTTCGTATTAGATAGTTGGTCAAGTCCCCCCCCCCCCTCCCACCAGGTCTCCTCCCCAGCAAGTTGGAAGTGCACAAACACAAACCTTTTTAAGTTGATTTATTGCTGCTTTGAGGTATTGTCTTATGTGTAGTACTGTTGATACAGGAAGCCATACAACTTCTTTGTGCAGCAGTCTCAGGCTGCATAGGAAATAGTTCCAACCAATGATGAGATTAAGAGTATATCAGGTAATATATACATACTACCTCTGGAAGCATAATGTAGCCACGCAAGCTTCTTTGGACTTATTTTTAGGGTAAGCCTGTAGCTTGGGGCACAGTTACATGACTGGGACCTGGAAAGTCTTGGGTCAAGTCCTGATGTAGCCACGATAAGATCCACACAGCTGCTGGGCCCTTGAACAAAGGCCTTAACCCTGCATTGCTCCAGGAGGGATTGTCCCCTACTCAGCAAAATGAACTGTAACTCACTTTAGATAAAAGCGTCAGCTAAATAACAAACTACAAACTATAATTACTTGCTTTAAACCAGTGGTCGTCACTCCTGGCTCAGGAGAGCCACAGGGTGTTGTTTTCACCATAATATCAGCAGCCACTTCAGATCCAAGAAACCATGTGAGGTAAGTTAACTGTGTAACCGATTAACTGCTTTAATCGATCAATTAAGTGCTGGGTAACAACAAAAGCCAGCACACCTTGCAGCTATCCAGCACCAGGAGTGATGACCACTGCTTTAAACCATAATCCTATTGAAGCCCTTTACCAGCCATTATAAAGCTAGTAGATCATGAAAAGCTTTTGTAAGTATCTAAAATATTGTTCAATACAGAAAAAAAAATCTGTCTGGGTCAAAACACGCACTTAAACTAGAATAATATAAAAATAAAAACGTCCACAGAGCAAACTATCCATTTAACCTACATTGCCTGTGTCAACCAGTATCTGTTGTAAATATGTAAAAGAAGATAGCCACCACAAATGTGCCTGTCAGGCAAACAAATGTGTTTGCTTATAGTATAAATCCACATTATGTGTTGCATAGTCTATTGAAGAGACCTGGGTTCATTTAACATGTCATTAATTATCGCATTTCCTCTAGAATGCGTTACTAATTGCACAATAGAGCCTTATTCAAAGGACTGTCTGCAGGAAAAATATCAGATTCTTAACATAAATATTCATATGAAAATGGCTGAAAATATAATTAAGGCATACCAGATTAATGTCTTCAGTTGGTGACAATTAAGAAGACAAATTAATGCAAGTTTTATTTTTCTCCTCCTAAAAAATGATGCCATTATTTCCCCAAATTTCTGACTGTACCTGCCCAACCCATTTTATAATTTGCCCTATTAGATCCCTCGTCACATTTGTTACCCTTCATTCTATCTTACCTACTACACTGGGCTGGCCAGCAGAGGACGAACACCCCAATGATAGCTTCCCAAAGAGTTACTTTTGAGATTTCTTCCCATCACCACTCTTTGGAGGTTCACACCTGTTTTTTTGTATTTCCACTGTAAAATGTTTTTTTGTGACAGTGTCTTTGTAAAAAGCAGTATACAAATAAAAATAAAATAAAAAATGTAATTAAAACTAGGAACCAATTCAATTTACATTTGCTGAAACACCTACAGCAAGGTTTTTGAAACAAGCACTACTTGTGCAATGGAAGCTGGCGTCAAAATATGAAGCGCTCTCATTCTGTTGGAATACCAGTTCACCTGGGAGGAGAAGGCAGTGGAGCTTGCCTGCCACAGCTCCCCCAGGTTTTGCCGATACGCTCTGTATCCAACACTCCACTGAACGGATGCAAGAACACGTCTTTCTCAGCAAGGCCTTCCAGAACCAACCAGCCACAACTGTTTAAACACGCACTGAAACGAGCACAAATCCTGCTGCGCTCTACATCCCTCCAACTTTCAGAGCGAGCCAGGAATACATGATCTGCACACCGAGAGAATAAAGTGTTATAGCCTTCATGTTTTTCTCTTCGTGAAACATTATTATTTGTGTGGCATTATCGACAGTATTGTTTATGTGTCTGAGATTGCAATTGTGTTTAATATAATTTTCAGTAACAAACGTCAATCTCTTGTCTACCTGGCCAGTTTGAATGAACAGGCCTTCCATTTGGTATTTTGATTGTGCTGATGAATTACATATCAGGTGACACAGACTTCTAACTGTTAAGGCTTTGTGAATATAAGGTCACAGACTACAGTAGAACCACTTCTGTGAACTTTAGTCACTTTTTAAAATTGAATGTGAAAGGTTACCTGCTTATTATTAACAAATGTTTATTTTCATACACTCTAATACCAAAACAAAAGTTGAAGGCTTAATACATAAATGTTTGATATAAGATGAATTAAAAAATGATTAGGATATGATACAATTAAGCAAATATGATAAATGTATATATATATTTTTTTGTATATAAATCTTTTTAGGCTGTATATATCCAATTCCTGACCCTATTAGGAATGTTAAATGGTCTGCAACAGCAGCCAGGTTCATGTGCGAACCCCACTGACAATTCAGGAGTGTAGACATCCGCGGTTCTCCTCAGAAACACTGTATCGTCAGTGCCTGCTTTTCACACCGAAGACTGTAGATAAGCTTGTGCCGAGTGAAGTCGAAGGAAGACCTTTTATAAGCAGCTTTAGCATGCAGGCACCCGAATGGCCAGTGGGGTCGCTAGAGAACGATGAAACGTAGACCAGTAACCGATTGAACTCTCCCATACCTGGGGTGATGTAATTGGCAACAGCACCTTGCTCTATGACATTACTGGCCACAGTCAACACTGGCAATATCCAGATTTGATCTGAGACAATGGGGCTCATCCATGTACCAAAGCGTGGTGCCTTAATCGAATGAGCCACCCAGCAGTCTGTAGACATTACATTACATTTCATTATTGGCATTTGGCAGATGCTCTTATCCAGAGTGATGTACAGTTGATTAGACGAAGCAGGAGACAATCCTCCCCTGGAGCAAAGCAAGGTTAAGGGCCTTGCTCAACGGCTGTGCGGATCCTATTGTGGCTACACCGGGATTAGAACCATGACCTTGCGTGTCCCAGTTATTTACCTTAACCACTAAGCCCCAGAAATGAGAAATTGCTTTCTAGAAATGAGACATTTCTCATTTCTGGAAAGCAATTTAAATATAATTCTATCAGCAAACATCTCAAGCACAGAATGAGAATGCAGCATCAATGTTTATTCAAAATTCAGAAAAGCTGTTGGGTGGCTCATCTTATTAAGGCACTGTTCTAGTGCACGGATGGGCACAATGTTTTGGTATCAAATCTGGAGAGTACATGCAGTTGGCTGTAGTGTCACCCAGGGATCAGGGGTTTCAGCTGGCTGGGATAGCAGCATATCATCAAGCAGCAGCAGCCTTATCTGTGGAGCTGTACATGAAGTCTTCCTCGGGCTCATGTCTGTGTGAGCCTGATTTGCGGTGTAAAGATAAGTGTTTAACAACACATGTGGAGGAATCTTATGAATCAACTGCAAAAAGGTTGTGATAAGCGTTCCACCAAACAATTGACATTGGTTATATTAACATCAGTCATGGAGGCCAATATGAATATGATTAGTGGGACAGAAATAAATCTTTTGACATCGGTAACTCAAGTACAAAACACAGATCTATCATGGGTAGAAAAGGGGTTGCGTCATGACTTGACATCAAACAGTTCTGTTGCAGCTACAAGTTTTTGGAGGGATTGTAGTATGAGCATGATTGGGCATTCTAAAATGGGGAGAAAGGGTGGCAAATCTGTTATAAATCCAGGGACCATGTTTGTGTGTACGCACAAGAGAAAGAGGTAAAATTTGGAAACGCCCATTTACCAAAATATATATTCATCAGGCTTACTGTGCATTTGGCCCGGTCTTTAGAACAATGGAGCAAAACCACTAAACAATCAAGAAACCCGTCTCACCACAGTCAAATGGCAGAGCTGCCTAAACCCTGTAAGATATGCAGCCTCCATGCCCAGGGGCAGCTACTCACAGAGCAGGTGTCTGGGAATCCACACAAACGGATTAGACAGGATCCTGCCATCAATTCCACCCCATCTGAGCCCAGGCACTCACACTAATCTGAACCTAAACCGCAAACAGACCGGGAAACAAACCGGTCTAAACTAGAAATACACCAGGGATCAGTCCCTCTGGCCAGGAGCTCTCATCTCCCCTGGCCCCAGGTCTCCAGCCCCCCTGGCTAAGAAGCACTGGACCTGCCATGTCTATTAACAGGCCCTGGAAGGGGAAGCTTTAATGGGCAAATGTTCGTCCTGGAAAGTATTAGAGCACTTTTAGCAGCTGACTCTCGTCTAAGCTGCCAACATTGTGCTGACGCGATTAGAATGAAAGTGTGAAGAAGGTTTATGGTCTTTAAACCAACGCACCACCCCCATCCACACATACCCTGTTAAATCTTACACTGTTTAAATTCTCTAGATTTCTAATTGTAACTGCCATGATAAACTCTATTGGGTAAGATTGGGCTTCATCTTCTGCCTGCCAGCGTGCAGGGAAAAGTGGTATTATCGTGATATTACTTAATATGGGATGCAGAATGTACTTTTTACATTACATTATATTACATTAATGGCATTTGGCAGACGCTCTTATCCAGAGCGACGTACAGTTGATTAGACTAAGCAGAAGACAATCCTCCCCTGGAGCAAAGCAGGGTTAAGGACCCATCGGCTGTGCAGATCTTATTGTGGCTACACTGGGGATCGAACCACCGACCTTGCGTGTGCCAGTCATTTACCTTAACCACCACATTACAGGCCGCCCTTCTTATTTTTATATTGTTCTATAACATCCTGTATGTCCACAATAAGCAGTTTGCATTGTGAACATTATCTTCTCTCCATGTCTCTGAATTCAGGTCACTAAAACATCTAGAGACAGCCTATCCACTATTATCAGGCAACGTGACTGGTGACTATCTTGCTTTTAACTGAGATAATGTATGAAGGCGAGCAATAAAAAGTAGTGGGGGTGTTTCCACTGCCCAGTCATCACAGATGGAGCCATTTCTCATTGGTTAAGGAGAAAGTGAGTAAATGGTAAATGTCTGCATTTATATAGTAAGTGCTGTAAAATTGAGGCTTCTCATTCTCCCATACATGGCAATTGGCCGCCATGCAAGGCACCAACCTGCTCATCAGGAGCAATTGGGGTTAGGTGTCTTGCTCAGGGACACGTCAACACACACTGGGCAGGATCAAACCGGCAGCCCTCCAACTGCCAGACGACTGCTCTTACTTCCTGAGCCAATTTCGCCCAACAGAAACAATGCAGCTCCTTTCAGTCAATGCAAACTCACCTCAGTAAAGTGCTCAGTTGGCAATCACCAGGCTTGTATGAAAGGCATTAGGCTGACATGGCACACTCTCTACCTTCCTTCATGGCCCATGACCAACTTCCAGGCCTTTCCTCCTATGCCTGACTGGCAGCTTCGCTTCCATGCGAGTCCATCGTAACTCCCAGTGCCCCAGCTCAGGGAGCGTGTGTGGGGAGAGTCTTTAAGTCCTCTAACCAAGCAAATGTTATTAAGCCGCCTCCAGGGAGCCCGGGTTGGCTGGCCGAGGATTAATTACCGCAGGCACACATTGGAGCTAAGCTAGTCCACGATCAAACAGAGCCTTGACATTTACATTACTGATGCAAAGGTGCCTTTTCTCTCTTTGGCTAATCTGATTGCTTGGCAGGTTAGGCAAATACTCACAGAAAGGGGGGGTCTGGCCATTGCCCAGATGTCATGGGTTAAAACCTTAATCTCTTGTTACTTCACCCTCACAGACCGGCAGAGGGATGAAAGGAATGAAAGCGGAGGTATTCTTCAAGAGGCTATGCATTAACCTGAAGTTAATTTTATGCTGGGTGTACCTTATTCCCCAAGAGGCCAATATGCTTTTTTATTTTGTTCATAATAATTTGAGAAAAAGAAAAACAGTTATAGTCTTTATGTACATACACATGGAAAATAGGGCTGGTGCAGGTGTCTGGAAAAGAGACCAGTGCTTTGGGGGACGGGAGAGCAGAGGAAGAAATAACAAACATACATCCTATCTAAATATCATTTGCAATTCATTGTTTTTTTGTGTCAATGCCAACAACAACTGGCAGAAGGAAATGACTGTGTCAGTTTAATTAGTAAGCGTTATTAGCTGCTCTATGTTGATGTAGCCTTTTTATCATTTTCATAGCCTAATTTGTAGCATATCATTGCAGGGCATAGCTTTCCACCGTGCTTGTAAACGGCCACTAAGTCAATATGTAAGGAAAATGACACAATGTAACAGTGTGTGCCAAAGCAGTCAAAGGCGGCGACATTGTGTCAGTTCATCAGCTTTCTCAATTCAAGCGCAAAATTACATAGGCTACATCGGAGACATGGGAGCGCGGGGGGGGGGGGGGGTGTGTATTCAGCATTGAAGGGGCCATGGCAGGGAATCGAGTCTCTTGATGCATGGCCAGATTTGTATATGCGTTGCCAGTCGGTTGCCCTATGCACTGTGCCACGCGGCCATCTTAGCGAACACCGAAGTCTTGCGTGTGCCTGCGTGTACATCAATACAGCGCCATGTCGACAAGCATTTCACATTTGCGGGATGCTGTCCTGGGAGCAGTGCGGAGGGTCAAAAGTTTGAATCCTTTCCATTCTCACACACCCGAGTGAGACGCTCCGGCTAGCAAATGGTCAGTACACAAAAAATGTGAGCGAGCTGCCTGCAGCAAAAATAAAAAATAAATATGTGAAGCAAATAGGGCAGTGCAGTGTTTACGAGCAAGGTGAGGTGGATAGGTTCCCTTGGCTCAGCCCAGAACCCCCTTCTCCCCCGCATGTACTTCCTGCCATTCCCTCACCTCTGTTCTCTCTTCACACGAACCTGCTTCGCAAACTCACTGCCATGTGAGAACATGTAAGCTTGGCTCTCGGTGGCCTCTCAGCCACGAGAGACACGCACTCCATCACGTCTCTGTGTGACCATCTGTCATGCACACGTTTCTGTGGGGTCTCAACAATTATGTGGAAAGAATGAGGACTTAAAGCCCAAGTGTTTGTTTCTCGGAAAAAACAGCATTCTAGACTAATTGGATCAGAGGGGTACTGTGGACATAACTCTGCATCTGACGGCATCCAACATCCTGTAATTGTACTGTAGTGCATACAGAAAAGTGTTATTATATTCATAAAAAGATCGCGGCACGTATTATTATCACGCGGATCCTTTCTCGCGGCGTTCTGCCTTTCTTGTCTTGTTTGGTTTTCGGGTTGGACCGTGAAATGTTTTGTCTCAGGTAATTCTCTTTCTTCCCCTCCACAATTTTGTCATCTTAAAATAAGGAGGATAAATGACAGCAAAGCTCTCTGTTCATCACATTTCACGCAAAGTGGCTCCCATTAATCAATGCCATAAACCGCATGATTCACCAATTAGCTGTCTGCCGGTGCCTTGCACACCGCTTATCAATATTCATATCATATTCAGTTCGAGACGCGTGGCAGAGACGAGGAACTTGAGCGAGACCCAGCGGTTCCTCTGCAACCCCATCGCAGCTACAGCGTGTGGACAGCAGCCACGGAATTAAGCAGCGAAATTAAATTGCGGCAGATTGGCGGCAGCACGCCATATTATTTAGCAACCGGTCTGGCTGCCAGAAGGCCACCGGTTCAAATAGGCGGGAAACCGACATTCCACGGTGCCCAAAGCACTGGTTCTGTGAATATGTGACTGTATACGCTGAGAAAATTTAAATGTAACTAACCGCACTGCTTGCGAAGCTGGCACAGACAGACTGTAGGCGCCAAATTGGCCAGAGGAGACGTGAGTTTTTGCGAGGAGGTGGGGAACACCCTACTGACTGCAGAACCTCTCCTCTTGTGCGAAGCTCTGGCCAATTATGTAGAAATGCAGGGCTGCTGGCCACCGTTGGCTCTGGATTCCATTTTGGATGTTTGAATGTGGAGTGCAGTTTCTGAACATATAATTTAAAAAATTGAAGAAAAGATTGATGCAGTTTTCCCCACCAATTAAACCACAATGATGAAATGGGTCTAGTTTTCTATGTAGTTGGACTTCAGTTTTGCTCCTTCTGCCTAGTGGATGAGTACTGCTATGCTGACCTGCAGATACTCTCTCTCACAATTCTGATTCATGGTTCTCTCTCACTCACACACTCGCCCACATGCACACACACACACGCACACACACACACCCACACACACAAAAAATTGTGATTAATGGGGTGTCCTGAAGAGAAGAGTAGTAGTGATGGCAATGGCACAGCAACTCATGACGAATATTTATGTTTGCTTGACAAGTGCCCGTTACAAAAAAATACAAGCCCACCTGCCAAACACGCAAGCAAGGATGGGGAAACTGCTTGGACATCCACTGCTATACCTCGACATTCGCTGGACTGAGTGCTTACCCCTGTTCTGTGACAGGAAGTCAATACTGCTCCCTTAACCCCTGACTGAACAGTTGGCCCACCATAGGAGGATGTGCTTAGCAGAACACAAGAGAACATCATTCTGGGTTTGGAAAACAGAACATGGCAACAGTACTCAAACCTCTATCTGTAGTGCTCCTTCTTTCTAAACACCCTCCTCTGCCCGTTGTAGCACCATGCTAATGTAAGGTGATACTTTGATGGGGTGTGAAAACAGCCGCCACTTTTACCAACGCTAAATAAGCATACTGTGCTGCACTTGGGTTCTGTCATTTACATAATATGACTGGCAGCGTGTGGAAATTAACTAGTTTCAGGATACGCTCTCCTCCAAACAATGACTCATCGGCTTATAAAAGGGCCATCAAACTACAAACTCCCTGGTGGGTGGGAAGGCAAAGCGTCCAGTGCGGTGGTGGTGGGGGGTTGTCTTCCAATATTAAAATGCTAATTACGCACATGCCTTTGTACTCTTCTAAAATGGCGTCTTCAGCTAAGCAGGTCGTGGACAAAAAGCCGTGCCAAAGAGAAGCAAAGTCGGACTGATTATGGAGACGGGTGAGAAAGGGATGTCTTCAGAATGATTCCGTCTTGCCTTCACAGTGATATAAAAGTGGAATATTCTCTCATGGAATATTTCCATAACCGTAATGGAGGGGAGCTGGCGGCAGCAGCCCGCCGTAATTTTAATACAGAACTCAAGACACTAATGTGCTTACAGCTGATCCATAGGGACATCACATAGCAAAACTAATTTTGTGCAAATCTCACGGAATAAAGTGAAATATTTGTGAAGGCACTGGCAGATAAGTCCAAGGAAATTCATTTATATGCACAGCGCTCACCAATCACCGGCTTCCACGTGTGTTTACTGCCCTCTTGTTGTAGCTCCGTGAACAGCTGCTTGTTGGTGCGAGATTAGTAATTCCGGAAGGTGAACGGCACACACTGAATGCTGAATTTTAATTGACACTGCGGCCACATTTTTTCCTAACCTTTTAAGGGCCTTTTAGAATGCACATTATAATTGGTCTTCTAGCCTCCGTAACGTCCCAAAAATCCATTAGCGCCAGAATCTTTAAAAATGTGTCATCTTTGCACAAAATAAGATAATTCATAAGAGGCATAAAGAACCAGACGGGTGATGATTTTTATTGAAAGTGAAGACAAAGGCACACATAAGGAGTTTTAACCGAGAACAACAATAAGTAATGATAATAAAAACGCTTCACATGACACCTGCGATGCAGTGAGCACTTAGTATTGGCTGCAGAAGCAGGCCATGGGGTCCCTCGGTATCAGGGAGTGGATCACCTGTATCCTATAGTCGGTCTTGATTTGCAGCTGCCGGATCAGGTTCGAGAGGGCAGGACTGGGTCCGGGCTGTGCGTCCAGAACCACCAGCCTCTGAAGGTGCTGTAACCGGGCCAAGCCCACAAACTCCTCCTCCGTCATGTTCCAATGTCTGAAATAGCCAATCGATCGATGTGACAGTCTGTCCGTGCTTTTGTGTAACCACGTGGCTCAAGTAGAAAGCACAATTGACTATCAACATTTCTCTTCCCCATCACAGACTCGGTACCATTAAAGACCCAGTTCATTACATTACAATAATGGCATTTGGTGCAAAGTGCATACCCATAACCAGGGATAAGTGCGCTGAAAGACCCTAGAGGGAAGTACAATTTCAACTGGCAACTTGATGTTCGAGGGGAAAAAATTTAAACCGATGTGAACAACTATGGCAAATATTCCAGGCAGAACTGTAATGTTTTCAGCCTGCTATGGGGGTACCATCTGTTTTTTGAATATGGTAGTGCAGGGGTTTACAGTCCAATTTACCCTCAGAGGAGGGTATGAAAGCACTATAGCATCTGTGCTAATAGTAAGCGGAGGCGGATAAGGCGACAGATTACACTTAAAGGGCATTGCGGCAGAGCCTTGTCAGCCACTGGTTGTGATCTACTCAGAATCAATCACTGATGGAAGATAATGATAGTGCCACTTACACGTAGCGAGCGAAAATTGCTGCCAATTTTTCAAAGCTCATCACGGTTAAAACATCTTAAAACCACGCTGCTGCAGCTTAAATCTATAGTATGGGTTGCTGTCACTGTTGTTTCTAGATTATTACATACTGTTGCATAACATCACAGGCATTTAGCAGATGCCCTGGATGCAAATTCAGAGCGACGTACAATAAAGTGGAAAATGGTAACCAGGGACAAGTTTGTTGAAAACCCGACAGGGGAGTACAGTTCCACATAGATAAAAACTTGAAGTCGTGAAGATTAATCAAGATAACAAACTGACAACAGCAATAAAACAGTTTTGGTAAATATAGCACTAAGAATTATAAAACAAGCATACATACAATAAGTGTGATAATTACAATCGATAGCATATATGGCTAATTACAGGGAGGTAGGAAAGGGAGGGGAAAGGCGCAGCCTGAAAAGGAGTATCTCTGATAATTGGAGCGTGAAAACAAACTTTTGGGACTATCAGTGACCACAGGTGTCGCCATATCCAAAACTGAAAAATGATGTAAAGCTAGACAGGCAGAAAAACATGGCTGGGTGCAATCTGCTGGGTCCATGTGGGTCTGTTCTCACCGCAGTTTGAGGGTCTTCAGTTTGGGGAAGAGTGCAGGTAGCTCATGGAGGCCGCTCTGCCTGCCATAGCAGCACAGGTCTACGTGGAGGTGCTGGAGGTCCGGAGTCTGCTTCCCTAGAGCGCTCAGGTCTCCCGGACCGATGATGACCCGGAGCAGGGAGAGGCTCTGGAGGGTCGCCGGCAGAGAGTGCACATACAGACTGAGGGGATACCCGCCTGCAAACGTCAGGGCAATAGGAAGAGGCATTTAAAGGTACAATAGGTACGATTTTTGTGTTAAAACATTGTTACAAGACCATTGTAAATCCCTTCCTATCGTTGAAAAGGGCTCACTGACATGTTGACCCACCCTCTGCCTGTGTTTATAGTGCTTTAATTCGGGTTTCAAAATTTGCAGTTGATGGGCCGGCACTCTGTACCAAAACATTGATTAGCTGTACGATAATTCAAGCTCATTGGTTGAAAATTGGTTCTAATTGCCACAGCCAATGCCGTTTCAACATCAGCACGTTCACGGAGAACGGGTGGGGTTAACACTGTTGTGGTTTGAGCGTTTTTGTTGCTGCAATTCCTCTCTTGACTGTTCAAAGTCCGAAATTACCTGACATACAGGGTACCAGTCATTCACATGTGCTTAACCTATGCCAGTGGTGCATAACATCCATTTCAGGATTTTGTGCCAACTTCTGCTATAATTTATTTAATTGGCTCAATCATATGTTGATCTGACATTTGTATAAGCACCAGCTATAGCTACAGAGTGTATCCTGAAGATTTTACCGTGCTCAAATACAGCAGTGAACCAGCGTAGTTTATAGAGCTGTCGGAGATCTAAAATGGAGGTAATTGGTTGGAACAAAACCAGCATGCGGACTGGCCCTCCAGGACTGGAGCTGTGCACCCCTGCCCTATGCTTTTTAAAGTTAAGTGAACACAATGCAACGACTTGTCAAGCATTGCGTTTGAAGTTTTTATTGAACGCGAAAGGTTTATTTGTGTCCACTCTTTCTGCAACTAGAAACCAACTGATTTCACCTGCCAATTGAATTGATTAAAAATGCAACCTCATTTTACAGTAATCATTTCTCATACAGCACATTAATGAAAGTATCGTTTCATCTGACAGATTAAACCCCCTGGGATGTGAATGCAAACCAATCTGCAACAATATGCAGAGGGTTAGCAAGACCTGGGAATGGAAAATGACAGAAGTAGTATACATTTCAGCCAGTTTTTAATATTAATTATTTTGGGATAAACTTATCAATCTGGTTAAAAATAGTGTGATTTTGTACCAATTCACACAAATATGAAAGTATTGCAAACGGCCAAGTTTACATGAAAATAATTATTTCAATTACTACTTTACCTTGGTACAATTTTGCCCCTTTGAAAGCCTTATCTGTTATTGACCCATATAAAACTACATTCATAATGGAGGCATAGGCTGTAGTACAAAAGTACCACTCTGGACCCATTTTTTAAAATAGTGAAGACATGTGATTACTTGATGCAAGTATATGGCTAGTTGGAATTAACACAGTACATTATGCCACTTTGCCAATTTTGTAGCAGTACATCCTATTAAAACACCCTTCTAGTGTGAAGATGAGCACCGCAGTGAGGGTTCAAATCTGGACTATAGCCAGCAGCCATGCAGGGTGACACTCAATTGGTCACTCAGGAAAGGGAGGGAGGATATCAGTGAGTCAGGATGAAAGCGTATCATGCACTAGCGACTCCTGCCAGTGAATAATGTGTGCCTCCAAGCTATGGAGGCGGAGGAAATGAGCATGGGTGGCGTTGGCAATTGGGAGAAATGGGGGGGAAAACCATTCAAATAAGCACAGAAAATAAAGAAACCTGAGGGGGAGGGAGAAGGGCTGCAGAGACACAAACACCCCAGCCACCCAAAAAACAAATATATACTGTATATCCCGATCAGGCCATAATTATATTTTGCAGAACTATCCCATTTCAAAGCGGCCTCACAGAGCAGTGGACTGGAAGGTGAAGTCTGTAGGGTACGTACGTGCCACTGTGAGTTCGGTCAGACAGGGGAGTTTCCTCAGCCACACCCTCATGTTGCACCTGCTGGGCTCCACAGCGCGGTCCCTGTAGCACACAGTCAGAGCCTGGAGAAAGCACAGTGGCTCCAAGGCCACAGCGGACAGCATTGGGTCCATGTAGTCCAGGAGCTCCAGCCTGGTCAAGCCTGGGTCTTCTCTGCCTACCAAATAGATTAGATACTTTAGACCAGAACTGTATTTAAAAAACAAAAAACAAAAAGCTAAATTGCTGCAATCATTATGAAGCAATCTGTATCTGTGAGGCCAGTGAACAGACAGGCTTTCAAGCAAATAGGCAGGATCGATAGGCACTCCATTTTAACCAGTCAAAACTACAGCATTTTATACAGTACAGTACAACGGGCTCCTGAGGCCATCTGTTTAACACCCAAACCATGGATTTAGCTCTGTTTTTGTAAAGACCTAAAAAAAACAAAAAACATATGATGCGCATAACAAAACTGATACTTTCAGGTGACAACAGTATTACATTTTTAAGGAAAGTTCCTAATATGTCACAACAAGCATATCCAACCAAGGGACAGGATGAGAGATGCTGAAAAAGCAGTGTGGATGCAGGCCACTTTCACTTATGCATCTTCCCAAAGGTATCAAGCTGCCAACATGACTATGTGAGCAAAACAAGTTTCAGAACAAATCCTTCACAGTGAAATGTGCTTGAAGAGAAGTTAAAATGATAAGCATTGCATTTTGTTCTCGTAATTTGAAAACACACTTGACATTACAAATCAAGCATATCACACCTGATAGTGATTTATTTGGAACTGAATCCAATGCTGCCACCTCATCAGTTGGATCATGATGTGTTTTTGGCAGATAAAAATAGTCATCAGGAAGAATGCCATAAACAGCCTGCATTTTTAGAGACAGTTCCGTAAGGTTAGGCAAGCAGGTCAGCATTCCCTGTAATGTCCGTCTGGAGATGGGTTTGTCGCCTTCGTGATAAAAGAGTGAGGTCAGGCCGGTGAGTTGGGACACAGCATTGATTAGCTCTGCCCTAGGTGCGCGATGGAGCTCGCACAAACAAAGGTGAGTGAGTTGGCGCAGCGGCGCCAATACACTGGCGAGCTCCGAATGACATTGAAAGCTCCGGATGACCAATCTCTTCAGGTTTTTAAAACGCAGTAGGATTCCAAGTGCTTTCACGTCCAACAACTGATCTATGGTTATTGCACTTAGCCATGGGAGCGACGTTGCAATCAGACCCCATTCCTTCGTCCCCGCCTTGTGCACCACAACCATGCTTGTCTTCCTTCGCCGCAATGTGTCCCAGTACTGACTGTTATAGGAGCGAATCTTCTTCAGCACCACAGCGCTGTTCCTCCACATGGAGGGGTGGTCTATCAACCTCTTAAAGTACTTGCAGCTCGAGCGAACGTTCCCTTTCTCCTCATCAGAGAGTAATAGAAATACCTGAAACCATACTTCATGTGGGAGATTGAATGCTGCCCCAGACATCACAGTTTACATAAGGCTTTCCCGATAGTCAGTTTTTGAACATTCAGTTTACTTTCGCCACCAAGGCACACATATCCTGAAAACCACACAAATTTGCATACTGCCGTCATAGCCTGCTTTTACTTAATTAACATTGCCAGCAAGACTGCTTTCGCAATACGACCTGCGTTCATTATCTTTTCGAATTAGCTATCTAACGATCTAACAGTCATACACTTGGCAGCAATTTTGTGTATAGTTGTCATGTATGCGCTCAAGTAATCCTGCTGTTCGCGCAATACACATGCTGTCATTATTATTCAACTTCAAAAACACAGAATCCTTCAATAACCAGTACGTGAGATCCCATAGACTCGATAGCGCCAGGCTTTAAAAGTTCAAAAAATAAGCGTTGCTGTCGCACCGTGATGACCTCAGAGTATGTGATCTCTTAGCGAGTGACGCAATCTTGCATCGACAACCAATCCAACGGCTTGTTTGCAAATTTCAAACTCCGGCGGTGAGTGTCACGTAGCTTGTTATATTTACACATAGCTAGCTACTTAGCTTGCTGTATTTGTTATTTTACACACAATGTGATTTTAACATTACAAGTAGAATATAAGACGAGGGACCAAATGCACAGTTCGCTATTGTTGGGGTAAATTAAATTATGTCCTTTTTAGATTTCTCCATGTTGAGGCCAGTGCTTCGGCTCATGCGCAAATCCGCCAATATACGTTACGTTTGCTTACCTGACAAAACTGCACGACATTGGTGGATTTTTAGATACAAATGTACCGTAAAATATGTACAGCTTGCATATGCGTACACTGACTAGTATTTTGTGCACCCTACTAGTGGCTAACGTTACTTGTCTTGGCTATATAGTTTATACGTTTACCCTCCCACTTCTCGTTGAGAGCTAGGCTAATGTTAGCTGTAAGTTAACTAGGCTGTACCTTTTCAGACGTTAACCATACGTCTCTTTGCAGAATTAAAGCCAGCTTGGATTGTTTTCTTATATTTTTGGAATGGACGAAGAAGTAGAAAACCAATCGCGTGCTTTTAATCGCATCTGATACACTTGGAAGACTACATTCTAAACATGTTGCTCTCGGGGACAAAAAAACTAACAACCAAAACAGAGCGGGCGGTTCCTTACAAATCACTACCTTTACACAAGATCCCTCTAAACGCTGTAACGCCTGTTAAGGATCTATTTAAAATGGCCGAGGCACAAGAGCACCGACCCTTTCAATTCTCCAATCCGCTTGGTTTTGAAAAAGGGTCAACAAACAGAAGTATGAACGCAATTCACTCTACTGTACTGCATGAAGATAACTTCTACAAGTTATCGCCATGTGAGCTTAGTAGCATTGCTGCTGAAGACACATCTCCCTTGGGCGGTGATCCTGTCATTTTTCCACCACGGTGGAGTAAAAATGTATCCCTGGTAATGGGGCACAAGAAACCCCCTGAATCGCCTGCGAAAATTTTTGCTCGAATGAAAGCGAAAGTGCAGAAGCAGAATCTCTTGTCTGGACAAAGTGGAGATGCACAATCGTTAATCGACGCCCATGGTCCCAGAGCCAGGCAAGAACGGGACATGCTGTACCGTACCCCGAGGAAAGCCGACCATCCTAGCACAGACGCTAAGGACAACCAGGAGGCCTATTACGATATCAATACAATTGAAGCCATCACCCTCTCACCCAGCATGACTCCTGGTAAAGTTCAGAGGCTTCACCCTGGTACATCACCGAGAAAAAACACACCGTCTAACGGACTTCCGGAGCCCAGCAAAGTCTTCTGCAAAGCTCCACACCAATCCAATTGCAGCAGCACTCGGCTGGGACAGCCAATTCCTTCACCCAGCTGTTCTGCTGGATTCCACACCAGAGGAGAGATGGGATTTGAAAAACAAGAGTCCTCTACAAATGAGATCTATCATGACCCGGTTTTTGCCAGTAAGTTGCTTCAGTTTTGTTGTAATACACTTGTTTGTCTGTTTTCCAGTGAGAATGGCCCTTCAGTTGGAAAATAAATCACAAACGTGTGTGTGTGTGTGTGTGTGTGTGTTAGTGCCCGCAGTTCCTGCCAAGAGGTCTGACATTGGCACAATGAGAAGGGACTCTGTGCAGAATTCTCCAGCAAAGATATTTGCCCAGATGAAGGAAAGGGTGATACTACAGATGAGACAGGAACCCAATCAGGTGACCAGCACAGCGGATGTAAATCACAGAGGTGAGACTCTCAGTCTTTACTTTTAATACATTTCTGCTTACTTACGGCAAGTGAAAAACACAATGTCAATGTTTACAGCTGTGTAACTACAGCTGGTCAAATTGGGTACTTTTCTTAAGCTTTGTTAAAACCGCAATGTTTTGATGTCACTATTTTACTGTATTGGCCTTTTCAGAATCAGCTTGTGGATTCTCATGTATTTTTAGTATATACTGCTTTGTTGATCAGGTCCTTTGTGGAAAAAGAGATCTCAATGGGGGCTTTAGTCCTGGATAAATACATTAAATAGGAACCTGCAAATGGCGAGCTGTAAGTGTCTTTGTAAGCACTGTGAAACACTACTGCCAGTCATAATACATATCAAAGTGCTGCACATATACAGAACTGAAAAGGTTGTGTATCTAGCTTGGACTGTTGATCTTAGTGCTCTTTTCTCTAATTATATGATCCAGATCGAATCCTCCTGACTGTGACTGTAACTGGGAGTCCTGTGGAGTGATGATTAAAGAGCCATAGCTTCTCCAGGGAAAGGACATTTCAGCTGGCAGTTATTCCCATAATCATTGTCCTATAGTGACTCTTCTGGTCAAATAGGTTCCTATAATCTGCCCTGTATCAGTTGCAATGCTCCCAGGGCCATTAATCGCATGCCCCAACAGCAGTATCACAGAGTATAAAGAATCTGTGGCTTGCTGCATTTGTTTTGAAAGATAACATGCTTGTGTGCATATTCCCAAAATGCCATAGGGCTTTGTGGAAGGTGAAGAATTTTTGATTGGTCAATCCAGAAAAAATGAGAGAATGACATGTCCTTTTCAAATAAATATGTAGGCTTTACTTATCTTTATACTTTCTCACTGCATTGTGATGATTTTGAAGTATTGGTTAAGCTGTTAACCTGTTGATCCATCTTCTGTTAATTTCATACAGAACCCAATGGTTTCCACTGTTTGACATATTTTCTGTTAATCACCCCCGCACACAGATGAGGATCATTTGAGCCGCATACCATGTTTGAAATGAACTGAACTGAAAATGAATTTCTTAAATGTAAACTGGCCATAATGTCCTATGAGGATTTTTCAGTTAATTTCCTGTATTGACTGAATTGCAATACAAAAGCCAAACCCTGCAGCATGCACCTGGATCTCCAGGGTATTGTGCTACCACAGATATTCACAAACTGACACTTTCACTGACCCCTCCACCCCCGCCCCGTTAGAACGCATTCACGGACCCTGCAGACGGAGAACTGTGCCCATGGGTGGCGATGAGGCGGACGATGAGCTTTCCCTGGGCGCCAACGCAGGCGTGTCCAGCAGCGGCAGCACCGCGTTCCCCAGTCCTGCAGACGACTGCTCTTCCGTGGGCATGGTCTACACGCACCGCACCCCAGCCCGCCAGAGACCCCTCTCTGCGCCGGAGCCCATTCCGGACCTCGCCAACGACAGCCTGCTCCAGAACTCGCCCCGCATTGCCATCCCCAAAAAGAGGGCGACCGTTTTTCAGGACAGAGAGGAGGCAGAATCGGAGACTTCAAAGGAGCAACAGGTTCCTACGGTAATATCCTACTTGTATGTAACAAACTGTGACATTTGCATTTGGGTCCTGCTATGTATACATTTTGATTTAAAAAAATGCTTCAGTTCATGTCCCAAAATGCTTATGAGCATCGTACTCCATTCTTTGGGGAAAAATGTCTATTAACTGACAAAAAACAAACAGTGCATTATGGGATTATTGAACTTGAAAAAGCCTTCAGGTACATTTTTCCATCAAATGTTCTGTGTTGGTTGAGTTGGCATGGAATGACAGTGCACAAGTTATCTGGTTAATTGGTTTGTCTTTCACATTTTCTGATAACAAATTGTTGCATTTTTAAGTGTGTTTCCAGGACACATAGAAGCATACCCCTGGGATTTAAATTGCAATTCTAAAATTTGCTGTTTGTTTTCCACAGCCGCAGGGAATTAGTTTGACGGAATGGCAGCTTAAGTCACAGAATTCAAGGCTGTTTGTTGACGGGTTTCGCCTGTGAGTATAATCAAGAATTTAGTTCAATCGATCATTTGGGCTGATGTGTTTGGGCACAGCGGAAGAATCTTTGAGAGCATTTTCATCTTGTTTACATGAAATATGTCTATTCTATGGCATGAAACAGGGATAAAAAGGTGCCCTGGCACAGCAACCTAATTGCAGAGCGGATTTCAAGCAACGTCCTGAAGACAATCTCAGGCAGCATCTACATCTTGGTGGGCACGATGTCTCCCGACCCTGACTCGGGTAAGCAGGCTAATGGCTTTAACCCATGCATCAGCTCGTCTTTGCTCTCACACTCTCACACATATTAACATGTTTGTTGACCTTCATTGCCAGTGTTTCCTGGATGGTTTCTGAAGAAGTTTCTCTTTGGCTTTCCAGAGAAGTGGAAAGATTACTTGGAGAGTTATTTGTCCAAGTTAAAAAGGTAGGCAACAACTTTTAAGCTTAAAAGAGCGGTTTTACTTTCATTGTTGTAACTATACAGGATTTTGGTGTTGGGTTTAGTTTGGAATATGTAGTTATTTTTACTGCATGGATGGAAAGGGGGTGTTTGTGTTTGTGTGTGTGTTTGTGTGTGTGTGTGTGTGTGTGTGTGTGTGTGTGTGTGTGTGTGTGTGTGTGTGTGTGTGTGTGTGTGTGTGTGTGTGTGTGTGTGTGTGTGTGTGTGTGTGTGTGTGTGTGTGTGTGTGTGTATATGGGGGTGAAATGGGGTGTTCATTCTCAAGGCTTTCTGAATGTTCAGGCTGCTTTAGATCAAGTATATTTTCTTATGAACCCCCCAAATATTGTATACCTACTATTGTAAAGCACTGGGAAAAAGTTTCCAGGAACTTCTCTTAATGTATATTGCGCACAAAGTGTCTGAGCCAGTCGAAAAGTTAAGTGGAATTAAAAAAAATATATTAAAAAAAACCCAGAACGGGGGTTCAGTCTTTCTGGCAATTTTTTAATTGGTTACCGTGAAAGAATGTTAAGTATTATTGACTTGCCAACTTAAATCATCCATCCATCCATCCATTATCTGAACCCGCTTATCCTGATCAGGGTCGCAGGGGGGCTGGAGCCTATCTCAGCATACATTGGGCGAAAGGCAGGAATACACCCTGGACAGGTCGCCAGTCCATCGCAAGGCACACACACCATTCACTCACACACTCACACACTCACACACTCACACACTCACACACTCATACACTCACACACTCATACCTATGGGCAATTTAGACTCTCCAATCAGCCTAACCTGCATGTCTTTGGACTGTGGGAGGAAACCGGAGTACCCGGAGGAAACCCACGCAGACACGGGGAGAACATGCAAACTCCGCACAGAGAGGCCCCGGCCAACGGGGATTCGAACCCAGGACCTCCTTGCTGTGAGGCAGCAGTGCTACGCAGTGCTACCCACTGCACCATCCGTGCCGCCCAACTTAAATCAGTTTTGTTTAAAGTTTTGTCCTCTCAATTTCAGTGATTTGTCTTCGGCCCCTGAAAAGAAAATGCATAAAAAGGGCACTGACCCCAAGCCATCTACGAAACCGTACAGGATGAGGGCAAAGGAGCAGTCCACCATAACTCCAAAGGCAAAGACCCGTGAGTACTCTTAGGCTTTTTATCTTTTATTGAATTTGGGGTTCCGACTGGTTCAGTATTTAACTCCAATTGTCATTGGAACAAGATTCTCAGCGCCGCTGCCAGCAAGCGCACAAAATTATCAAATTTCTCATCAATAATCCGGATGTCATCGTTAATGTGTGCATTCACTGCTCTGACAAGTGCGCAAGTTCTGTGAGTAGCACGCTCCCTGATGCACAGCCTATCAAAGGCATGCCCTGTCCTGCTGACAACTGAAATGGCTCATCTAGAAACCAAGATGAGACCTCGTGATCAGATCAAGAGCGAGAAAGGCCGATGAGCTCACTGAGTAGGCCTTACTAATTTTACATAATATGAAGCTCGAAATTCAACGGTTTCATTATTTTGTTCTACAATTATTTTTGCTTTGTAGAACAGCTGTGTTCAAGAAAATAACAGTACAACATGAGTAACTTGATGAACCAATGTTATTAGTAGTATTGATATTTCTGCATGGCAAATAATTTACTTGTAGATGTTGGAGTGTAATAGAAAAACAACAGAACCAACTGTTATGACATGCACGCTGCTTGTTCTGAGTAATTGACTCATTCATTGAACGGGGCATTTTCAAAATATTAGCAGTGTGGAGTTTAATTAGAGAATTCATTAATTCTGTGAAAAAAAACAAGTGCAGCAAATTATAGGATGCTCAGCTAAAATTATCACATATGCTTTAAAATGGCAATAAAAACCCGTGCTACTGTTCAAACGCATTGAAGAATAGTCAGAGTGGCAAAGATTCAGCCATTCATCAGCTCCAGAAAGAAAAAGAGTAAAATTGTTCAGTATTCAGTTTATACAGTCAGTGTTTGAGTTTGAAGAGAAAAATGTCGATACTGCCATTTTTTTGAACAGATTAATATTCCTTTTCTTTGCTTCTTGTAAAAGAATAACACAGATTTGTTTGCTTTGATTTGGAATTGAATGTGTAATGTTTCCACTACATTTGAAATATGGAACTAAAAGCTATCAAATATCTGCACTTTATTAACTTTTTTTAACGCACTGCTTTTTATTTGAACACAACTGTAGATTGTTTGAGTAGCCTAGATACCTCTATTCGAGGCAACAGATGTCAAATTCACATGTAGCGGTGTAGTGTAGGCTACAAACTTGTGTGGCACCATCATTTTTTTTACTTCTAAATTGGTCATCTTTTTGCTTTAAGTACTGCAGACAACTGTGAGCATACGTTAAAGCTAGGCTTCCGTTATTGTTCCTTTGTGTCTTGCTAGCTTTGGTTCTTGACATTAGGCATGAAAAAGAGTCGCCATTATGCTTGTCACATTACCTATTTAGCCTGAAATACCCTCTAAATTGCGAAAGCAGTCTTCAGGGAAAAAGAACATGACATGTCCGCCTCAATCTTGTGAAAAGATGTGACATCCAAGCTATCAGAAGCAACAGAAATATCCTGGATGCGTTTATTATGATATGAAGTCACATTTTGAGGTGAAAATACCACTTCTCTTATTCTTTTGAAAACCTATTATTATATGGTACAGTAAATTGAATATTTGTTTCACATAGGCTAGGCCTGTGTGCTTGCTTTTTGAACTGCATTTGCATTGTGGTAAGGACTGGGGGTTGGGAATTAGTGGGCTTAGGCTACAGTATTAAGCAACTTGGGCTTAAATACAAAAAATAAACAAATGCATCTTTTAGGGCAGGGGCAAATCTATTTGGAATGGTATGAAAAACAATGTACAGTATGCGCTGCATTACGTAGCATTCACAGCCTTTGTATCGTGAAGGAGCGTTACGTCAGCATTTGCAGAAACCTTATGTGTTTTGCATAGTTAGGCTACGTGATGTGTGTATGACTTAAATGTAATTAGAAATCTCTAATGTTCATAATAAATTAACATAATGTCAACATTAGAAATCTATTTATAATGGGCACGTTTAAAATGAAGCCACAACCAAGGAATCTATATGGTAATTACACAGGCAAGCACAAAATTAGTTTATTTGAAGTCGCAATGAACCAATAACCTCAATGGCATTTAACAGTAGCCTAATTGCCATACAACGTGCATCAAATAACCAACAATAGAATTAAAATCGCCAAATCAACAACACCAATTGTAATTGGAAGTTGCTGCTTGTATTGGCTGTAGCCATCAGTGTGAAGCAAACTTTAGGGGATTTCCATCCAACAGCAAAATTTTCCCTGCTACTTTTTGATGTCAAAAGTGGTATTTTCCTTGTAGGCTGCCTTTTAGCAACATCCGTTAAGCTCACTCCCTTGTCTAATTTTGATATAAAATTTCATTAATCAATCTGTGTCCCCCGTTTGCATTGGGAGGTAATTTTGAATTGATGTTATACTTCAGATTCCATAACATTTTCTGTTTTAATGTATGTGGAAAAAAACTTATGGCCAGTACTTTAACTTGCATGCTGTGTGTGACAGACATCTCTGAACCCCTTGTGCACAATCTTGAGTGGATGCGAATGGCCTTTTCTGGTGTTTTTCTGGTTACGTAGCCTCTGGTCCTGAGGCCAAACTCCAGGTGAACAGCGCAAAGCTGTCCCGTAGTGGGAGACTCATCAAGCCACCCCTGGAGTACTGGAAAGGGGGGAGAGTTATTTTGGATTCAAGCATGAACGTTACCATCCATGAGGACTACACGTCTACTCTCACCTGTCATAAGGTGAGTGGTACTCTCATTCACACTGCAATAGATCCATTTTCTTTACAGTTTAACTAAGCCAAATTGCGCAATTATAATATCACAGATATTCATAGATTGCCATCATGTGGGCTACCAAAACGGTCACATTGTTGGAATTTCTCCTAGATAGACAGTAATGCTACAATGTAAAAATGGTGTTTAGTATGCATTAATATATCAGTCCTAAATTTGTATTGGCACAGTTGTGCTTCTTTGGGGAGAGGCATAACATTTAGATTTTTCTGATTGCACAGAGTGACGATATAATTGCACTGAATGGATTATCTCAAAGCACAAGGAAGACATCGTTGGAAAGCTCCTCAGCTAAGTCCAAGGGTATGTATGCATGTGCATGCAGTCATAGGGAATACATTTACTGTATGTTTAGAAACGTGCAATGAGCTACCATGTCTATGCTATCTTTCCTGTTCTTGGAGTTCTTCACAGGAAGTGCTTAGGAACATAAAAGTTATCCTTTGGAAGCAAGCTTTATGTCACTGACAGTCTTAGAGGTTGTAGAAGCTACAAGGGAATTCTTGCACAGACGCATTGAAGTAGGCTTTGTTTCATCTCAGCTGTATTTGTTTTCTTTTTAAAATGTTGACAGCATTTGTTTGTATGTAGGTGGATTTCTTGAAAACAGTTAGACTATGTATAGGCTAACCAATGCTAAAAAAGCCATGGGCAGTCCTGACTGTTCTGTTTTTGTAGTGCACGACAGGGGAACGGAGAGGAAAAAAGCAGACATGGCAGTTAGCAGTAGAAAGCTGTCCTCGTCTCGTAAGCAGTTGCCAGAAGAAGCTTTGAATGTGAGAAGGCCAGACCAGGGCCTGTTAAATCAGAAGTACACGGTGGGGCTGACGCCAATTAAAACATCTACTGCATTGCACCAGAGGTGCTCTGAGAACCACCTGAAATATCACTTAGATTCGTGGGATGCTGACTCGGCTGGAAGCGGTGGACAGGCCCTGCTGGAAGATCCCGTGGTCGTGTTAGTCAAGCTAAAAGAACTGTATCTGTCAGATGAGTGCTCGAAGGTCGCCAGGAGCAAGGAAGCGGAAGCACCTGCGCCATTCAGGAAGCTGAAGCAGTATCCCCGACGGAACAGGTGTTCGGTCAGGGAGGCAAGCTCACACAGCGCCGGTCCCACCCGCCACAACGTGGAGAAAACGCACCGGTCCACAAAGCTCGCCAAATCCAGGAGCAGCAGCCAGCAGCAGCACCAGCATCCTTCAACGTCTGACGCCGAGCATGGACTGGGACCTCGGACCAGATCCCGGAGCAGAGCAACTACAGATTCCTCCGACCAGGAAAAAGCAGAAGGCAGGGTTCCGTCGAGGGATTCTGAAGGAACAGAGCGGGACGAGGGCCCTGCCTCAAAGTCTGGTTCTCAAAGGCGAGGAAGGGAACTAACCGGAAAGAACCGGATCGGACGCTTGCCCCGGGAGCGCAGGGGCGTTGGGTTGGATTTGGAGAGCGATGCGATTAGTGACCCCCCCATATTGTTGGGGTCTCCTTCCCGGAGTAAGCAGGGCATACGAGTCATCAGCTCCCCGCCAAAGACCACCAGAACCCAGCGCAGGGGGAGGTGCAGCCAGGAGGCAGAACCCACCGAAGAGTGTGACGACGGCTCGAGCTTCTTGGACCCCCCAAGGCTTTTCACTATGCCGAGGGCAGGAGGGAGACACCAGCAGAGATCGAGGGCTGCGAGTTGTCTGTCTAACAGCGACCAGGCGCGGCAAGAGGTGCTGTTCAGCACTGGGAGCGACGGGGATAGCACAGCTGACTGCGGAAGCAGGGCGGCACGGCGTAAACGCGGGCCGTCGGTCAAAGCCTCAGAAGACGGCCCCTTGTGCACAGACAAGGGCACGGACAAGGAAACGTTGAACCCCCAGCCTACAGCACACGGCAGTAACAGTGCTCACTTGTTCAGTAAACAGCGTTGTTTCGTCTCGTGTGATTCAGAGAGTGAACTGTCTGACTTCGGGCTATCCCCCATGGACTGTCAATTTAGCCTGTCAGGGAAAAAACGGAATGTCCCCCAAGTGAAAAAGGGCAAGCCTTCTTCCAAGCCTTCCTCTGAAGAGAAAGGGGAAACGAAAATAAGTGCAAAGGGGAAGAATAAAGAGGGCAGCAGAAAGTCCAAGAAGGAAGAGCCAGAGGAGGATGAAGATGACTGGACAGAAAGTGAACTGGAAAAGCTGCACAAGTAAGCCTTTTAGCATTACAGCCAAAAATGCAATATGTGGTCCAAAAGTGCACGTATATGAGAATATATCACTGTGGGTGTGTGTGTGTGGGTGCTATTTAATGGTACAATAGGTAACTTCTAACGGTCAAGAGAGGAATTGCAGCAACAAACACGCTTAAACCACAACACTGTTTATCCCACCCCTTGAAACACAAATTTAAGGACTATAAACCCAGGCAGATGGTGTCAGTGACCCTTTTTCAATGATAGGAATGGATTTACAATGGTCTTGTAACAATGTTTTAACAGAAAATTCTTACCTATTGTACCTTTAAGAGGAGTGAAACAAGATGGTATGATTAAGGATGTGGAGTGACAACGTGCAGCAGAAACGAATTAGAGGTGTTAAAGAATTGAATGGTGCTCAATGATTGAATACTTGGCACAAATTACACTGTTCGCAGATGTCACATTAAGCTTTATCGGCAAGGCTTCATTTCGTACTCCGTTCAAGGTGTCAGAAAGCCTGATTGTCTCCAATTAAAAGTTAATGTGGAAAATTACATCTGTAAGTTAATTGAACAGACAGTGATGTTGGGAACACATTTCATTCTCAGAATTTTAGCGTTTTTGTTGCGTAAACAAACAAACACAAAGTTGATGATGGGTCAGCCTTAAAATTGGATGGTAATAGGTTAAATCTTGATGAAAGCAAAACAAAAAAACACCCTAGGTGCCTTTGAAGCGATTCTGCAGCATGTCGTTAAATAAATAACATACAGTGCCCTCCATAACGTTTGGGACAAAGACCCATCTTTTATTTATTTGCCTCTACTCCACGATTTGAGATTTGTAATATAAATGTGGTTAAAGTGCATATTGTCAGATTTGAATTAAGGGCATTTGTATACATTTGACATGCATGTAGAAATTACAGCAGTGTTTATACATAGTCCCCCCATTTCATGGCACCATAATGTTTGAGACACAGCAATGTTATGTAAATTAAAGTAGTCATGTTTAGTATTTTATTGCATATGCTTTCATATGACTTCTTGATGTCTGTGACCTCTCAACATCATCACAACCTGGATATCTTATTTTCAGGTTGTCCTACAAGCAAAAATAACTCTTTGCATTTGAATGGATCTCCATGGAAATTGGGGGTTGGGTCAAGATTCAGCTGTAAATTATGCTGAAACAGTATGGAACACATTTATTGGCTAAATGGCTTCAAGTCATCAAGAGTCCAAGGTATAAATGAGCCTCAAACCACCGTGCTGCTACCAGATATGCAGTAGATATGAAAATAATAGTTTCTCCTGAATATGTTTTCCATTGAGTTCAACAGGAAAACAACTATTTTTCAGAGAGATTCAAATGCAAAGAGGTCAATAAATAAATTAGGGTCTTTGTCCCAAACATTATGGAGGGCAATGTACATGGGAGGTTGTGTGCATGCGTGGGTGTGTGCATGTGTGCATGTGTGCGTGTGTGTGTGTGTGTGTGTGTGTCTCCAGTAAATATAAACCTCACTGTGGAGAGCATAGCTTTCAGGTTTTAAATGGGTCAGTTGCAAGTGTCCCTGTTTTATAGGTTGCTGAGGGGGAGGTTATATTTCTGATTTCAATGCTGAATTGTATTTTCCGACTGTGTTTGTGCGTCAGGGCCGTGTCCTCATTTCCCAAGCACAAGAGCGGCTTCTGGATAAACGTGGCGATGGCGGTGGGCACGCGCTCAGCCGAGGACTGCCAGGAGCAGTACACCCATCAGCAGAACGTGCTGCACAAAGCCAAGGCCAGGAAGAAAACCACGCGCGGTGAAAAGGAGGAACCAGGTATGTACATTCAGCAGGTTAGAAGGAATCACATGAATTGCAGAAACAACTTGACTTCCTTTCCCCCTCGCAACAAATTAATCAATCTTAACAGTGCAAATTAAAAAATTGTTTAAGACCTTGCAACAGTTATTTGTATTACTTCAATAGAAGTACATAAGTACTTAATACATTTTATTCAACAAATTCTTAGAGGAGTTGGTTATGAACAGTGTCATAGCATGAATGTTGCATGTTTTCATGGCATGCAGTTAAGGATGCACCTCAGATAACGGCAAAAGCGGGCACCTTGAAGCGGAAGCAACAAATGCGGAATTTCCTGGACCAGATGCCCAAAGATGACCACGACGACATCTTCTCCTCCTCTCCTCTGCAAAACAAACGCGTCAGGGTGAGAACTACAATAGAACGCAGATGGCACAGCTTTTCCCATAGTCATGCAGCGTCGATAACTTTTAATTTAGTCCAAGAGGTTATTATTACATTATACACAACTGACCATTGCCAGGATCTTGTGGATGTAATTGTTTTGTCAAAGAATATGAGTAAATGGCAAAATCTAAGATACGCTTCCTTCTAAACTTCTTCCTTCCAATTTGTGAGTTTTAAATGGACAAAATATAATTAACAAAATAGAAAATATTAGGAAAAGGTACGGTTTATGTGCTAGCAATAGTTAATTTTGTTCAAGCATAGTACACTGATGAGCCAAAGCATTACACCCACTCACAGATGAAGCAAATAATGTTTATTATTTCATAAGAATGTGGCATGTCAATGTCTGGGATATTAGACGGTAAGCAAACTGTTGGTTCTCGTAGTCAAAGTGTTGGATGCGGGAGAAATTGACAGTTGTAAAAACCTGAACGACTTTGACATGGGCCAAATTGTTATGGCCAGACGACTGGGTCAGGACATCTCCAAAAGGGCAAGGCTTGTGAGGTGCTCCTGGTCAGCAGTGGTAAGTACGTACCGATAGTTGTCCGAGGAGGGACAAACCACGGACTGGCAGCAGGATGTTGAGTGCCCAAGGCTCATCGAGGGCAACGAAGGCTATCCCGTCTGGTCAAAACTGACAGAAGAGCTACTCTGGCACAATTTGCAGAAACCTTTAATGATGGTTATGGGAGGAATTTCTCACAACACACAGTGCATGACTCCATCACCTCCCTTGTGAAACAGCTGCCCACATTGTCCACAAATGGAGAAGACTGTGCGTTCCAGAACTTGCAACAGGACCCCCAAACACCCAGTTCCAGTGCGTTCCCTTCAGTAAAGACCCCCCATTGTCTTCACATCAGCCCTGGAATGTTGGGCTCTGTGAACAGGTAATAATATCCTCATGGGCTAATACGGGGTCTGCTCAAATGCCTTTGGAGTCTTTGTGTGTAATTAGCTGTTAATAAATCTGTATTTTGAATTGGCAATTTGAAGGTTATTGGCACTTTTAAAGGCAGTTCAGTTTCATCTCAGGTCTTTTTATTCTATGATTTCCATGATTCAGTGCAAGGCTTGGTGCTTACTTTTTTCCAGTAGTTTTTTTGCCCCCAAGTTAGAATATTTCGGGGATCAAAAACTGACAAAACAAAATATAACAAAAACAATTGCCACCTAAATGCAAATCGGGAGTACACCTTCAAACATTTAACAGGAAAAATATTTAAAAAAACAAAAAACGAACCTGTGTGGCATGCAATCACGCCACCATGGAATCCCATATTCAGTGAGGCTCCATCTGCACCAAATGCCACATTTCTACATCCAGTCTCCATTTGGGACAAGATCATCAAAGGCAGCCTTTGTTGCTCCTAGCACACTCAGGCTTCTCCTCCTGCATGACTCGGACATAAACTATCTCATATTCAGTATTTGAGAGGTCAGTTCTCCATCTGTAAGGACAGATACCGAGTGGCTGTAAGGGTAAAGCCACACATGGTGCGTGTTTCCGGGAAGAACCGTGGATTGCCTTCCCATTTCCAATTCGGCAGCAGAGGTCTTGTATGAGCATGTTTGTACATTTGTACAACCCTCCAGCTGAGCTGAACAGATGTTGTGCAGTGGATTGTGCACAGCATACATAAATACCGTAGTTGGGATGTGGAAGTAATTTCATTTACACATAGTACTGCCTACAGAGACGACATCAGTTTGTAATGTAAAAAAATAATTCTAAGTATGGTTATGAGTGTCAGTCAAAGTCATTTTGCAGTAAAGTATATTGTAGGTTATGGTAAGATTGTGGGGGGGGGGGATGTGAAGTACTGAAACTGAATACTATATTGTACAATTCTGGATGAAGAGACTTTATTTTTGTTTTTAAGAAACAACAATGACAAGTATGTGTACCAGCTACAGAAGAAAATGGGGAAAGGTTGGGCCAATGTCCGTGGACAGGGCAGCTGCCCTGAGGTAGGTCTATCTTGTTCATTTTCATCATTCTTAAAACCATACTTTATTATTTTCACTGACAATGCTTTGACTGCCATGTTTGAAAGGTTGATTAAGCTTGGCTGGCTAGTGGTGTGATGGTTTACAAACTGCTGTGGGAATTGGTTTCATATGCATCAAGATTCTGCTGTGCTATCAAGTCACAAGAATTACTCCCAACAAAAGGCAATTTGTTTTAGTTTAGTTTTTTCTTTTCTTAACCCTCCAGAAGCTGAATTATACCCCCTCATCATCTGTAAAACCTACAAGGAGAAGACCAGATGGTAAGATTCCCTGAATGTGTCAAACATGTTTTCTTCCAGTCACTCAGTTTTGCTTTAAGGCCGTCTCATTACTTCATAATTCAGTGATCTTTGTAGGTGAAACAAAAATGATTCCGTTGCAGTCTAAGGTGACACAGCCTATAAACATTTATGTTGCACTGCTTGTCTTTCAGCTGAAAATGAATCCTTTGTCGTGTGGAAAATGTTCTCGGACAAGGAACCGCTTCCACATCCCTCTGATGAAAGTGGAGAAGAGGATTATTATTTTATGGATGATGACTAAATAACGAATTTGGATCTTCAAATCAGGACATTTGGGGGGGAAAGTGAATGGTGAATTTAATGAATAATACATGTTCAAATGAAAAAAGGAAAATGTATTTTTAAATGTGGAAAATAGGTGCCTATAATTTTCTTGAGAAACATTATTTGAAGCGTATTGCCAATATCTTGTTTTATTATTTAAGAGATGGAAAAGCCAATTTTTTTTCTAATCTTGGATGCATCCTTTATGATTTAAAATGTATGGCAGTGCATTACTGAAACAGTTGAAGTATGTGTGCCAGTTAAGTCTGTAAATATAAAAAATATTGTGCACTTGATTTCATGACATTTTTCTGACTAGTCGTCTTTTAGAGTCGTTGTTTCAACTTGTTTTTTTTAATTAAAAGTTTGTATTACAAATTAGTGGTACATGAAACGAAGTCGCTCTTTATCGAGTTTCAATAAATTGACAGACATTTTAATACTTGGGACTGTTCAGTTCTTATCCAGATATGAGTTATCACCATTTAAAGGAACACTGTCACGCTTTTTTCACTTGAGCATATTAGGATTAAATGCTTAAATTATGTGTAGGCATTTTTAAAATCGCAGTCAGTGTAGCCGTTTCCTAGATATGGCGCAAAACTTCTCAAAACAAGCACCGGACATGTTTGGCTTGAATCTCCAGCCTGTGTTACCCAGAAGGTAACTGGCGCTCAAACCCTTGAACGTAGAGACTGGTTTACGGACGGCCACCCATCCAGGCGATCACATGACACTCCCCCGTTACCTTCTGGGAAAAAGGCTGGCGAGTCAAGCCAACCACGTGTTTGTTTTGAGAAGTTTTGCCCCATATCCAGGAAACGGCTTCACTGACGGTGAAATGTCTACACACATTATTTAATCATTTCATCCAAATAAGCTCAAGTGAAAAAAACGTGACAGTGCTCCTTTAAAATCTATCTAAAAATCTTCCCTAAATATTTACAGTGAAATCAGCTGATCCCTTTTGCCCCCCCGTTCGTTCGTTCTGCCTGTTTTCAGTTGGTTAGCATGTGCAGTGGAAATATCACAATATTACTACTGAACTATTTCTGTGGGTGCTGCAAGCGTGGTGCGCTGTGGTTATTTCCGCATTGGAATCAGCTGATAGTCACATGATCACCGGGGTACAGCTTCATGTTGGAGTTTAGTGTTGCATACAGATTATGCTTTTCGACTCGCTCGTCAACAGTTAGTCGTCCTTGCTACAATGCAGATACTGTAAGTTGAGTTTTTTCCCAGCACTTGTGCAGGATTTACAAACTTCATAATGATCTAGTCTTGTTTTTACGTTTATTGTAGAGCATGTGTTGCCCATTTCCAACCATGCATGTTATTTTAAGTTGACTTGTAGCTAGATGGCTAGCGAGCACCCTCGCTATTTGGCCAACGAGCTTGTAACCTGCTAGCACGGCTTACTAGCGAGACGAATGTAAAATAAAATTGGTCGTATTTCTTTCTTTTTTTTTTTGCTATTTATTCACACAATTTCACCTGTCCAGTGGATATGGTAAAATAACCAAGATGTGCGTGATTCAATATAATTGCGCTGTATGACCTTGTCTGTATCCTAAATGGCTTCGGAATAAGCAGCGAATTTGTACTTAAATGCTTTATACAAAGACGTCTTATTTGGCTGGTCGCATGGGCATTGTGCGCTTAACTCGCGATAAAATGAAACAAAAAAAATTCTGACTTAAAGCATCTAACCGATCACCTTCCGCTGTGTTCATGTATTCGCTCTGTGTGGACACGAAATATAGCCTTTCGAACACGTCGTATATCATTACTTGGCAAAACCTCTAGTTTATGACTGTATATGTTTATTTATCCTATCTCAGGGTTCCAGTTTTTGCTGTGCTTTGCAGCTGTCCCGTTTGGAGTAAGCACTTGGAGCCTGACCAGGACACTTCGTAAGAACAACTGAATGTCCTAAATGCTCCTGCCTTTGTCTCGATGCTCCAGTTTGGTTCAGTCTATATACTTACTACCTACTTCCTCATGAGCGTTCTGGGCGATTGCTTTGTCAAGAATGCCATATTCGGTTTAATTTGTGCTACTTGCATTGACACACATTGCATCAAGACGGCAAGCAAATATGATTATAGCGTGAAAATCCGTTTTTCGTGCTGCTGCTGCTGGTGGTAGTAGTAGTCGTTGTAATAATAATAATAGTAATAATGATAATCGAGAGTGACTTAAGCCAAATATAGAATCTGTATTCTTGAATTCTTATAAAAAATATTGCTTTTTCAAGGACTACTAGTTATATTGTAAATTGTTGTAGCCCATCCACTTCAAAGTTCGATGTGCTCTCTATAGTTGAAACAATGTTTTAATGAGAACCCCCCCCTTTTAAATTTTTTGGTTATGAACCATTTATACTTTATATGGTTAAAGGTTTTAAAGCTGCATAATGAGTGAACTGCACCTTTATTTAGGCTTTCAACGTTGGATACATTTTAGAGTTCTAAACTACCCCCAATCCAAAAGTGTTCTTGACTGTGAGGTTCTGCTGGAGTTGATGTTATTTCCTGGTTAGAAAGGTGATTATTTATCAACCTCAAGGGAGAAGAAGCAATAAAATGCCTTCAGACATGCTTGATCTACGATAAGGATGTCCCTGTGCAATTCCATCCTACAGCAAGGAATCAAGGGATTTGTTGTTGACAATATTTTTTTGTCAAATCTACCTGAGACCTATTTGTTTTTTCACATTGTGTAATTGAGTAGACATGCCATTTATGCATACAGTTTGTAGCATTATGAGGTAACGGCTGAAGCAGAGGGGAGTCTTTTATAGATTCTGGTCTTATGACCTCAGAAGAGAATGTGTTTCCTATTGCGGCGCATTTACGTAGCAAGTAATGACCGATAGTGTTCAACCGTCCCCTTGTATGAAGGGTACCTGAGGAGTGGAGCCATGCTGGCCGGCTTGCACCCTCAGACCGGGTGGAGCTGACTTTCGCCCTGAGGCAGCAGAATGTGGACCGGCTGAGAGAGCTTCTGAAGCTGGTGTCAGACCCAGACTCGCCACAATACGGTAACTTTCAGAAGCTGTGCGCAACCCCCCTACCTTCAACCCCCCCCCCCCCCCCCCCCCCCCATATCAGTTTGTGGTTTCACACTTCTGCAAAGCCGTATTGTACTGTTCAGACTGTGGACTTATGCTTTAAATTGTCAGCATACGTTTCCCCACCTTTTTCTGGGAAAATGGCCAAAGTAAGGAAATGCACCATTGAGCCAGTGTTAATGGTTCAAGAAAGCCAACAGTGGCTGTCAAAATAATGTGGTGTTTATTTTAGTTTTGTACCTGCGGTAATTGTGTGCCTGAAAGTTAGATGGTCTTTCATAAGCCTTCCACTTCAAACATTTCCTGTAATACTTGCAATGTTTTGGCTAAATGGAAAGCACCCTTGGGTTTTTAAAGACCTGGCATCCTGCTAATCAGGAAAAAGTCACATTTCAGTCAGAAAACCAGTGAAGATCTGCTCTCTTGGGAATGACACCATATTTTATTATTGTTTTTGTTTGCTTTAAAGATGCAATAATTTATCAGACACTTGCTGAATAGCTGCCAAATGATGAAAATTACTTAATCTAAATTTCTATAATTCTTGTTGCCATTATTAAATGTAATTAGTGTTTTGGCCGCATATCTAAATGAAACTGTCTGAAATGTATTATTTTAGTACATTTCTATTAATTAATCCTGCATGATAAGAGTAATAAACAATGTAATGGAATCGCTGTAGACTTGTCTCACCCCAGCTGGTCCAGCTGTATTGGGCCAGATTATGTGCTTCTTCAACTGCTGGATCTAAACCAGTGAATTTGGCAGTTGCCAGTTGTTGAGATCATGATGGCCGACCAGAGGGGTGGGGGTGGGAGGCAGTTGGTGAGATTGTTTACCATAACCTATTGCTACAAACTGCTGGGTTTATAATAAAATCTGAAACTGGGATTGAGAAATACAGTATCAATTGGAATTAATTAGGTTTTCTTTAATAAGCACTATGAATATTTTAATTAACTTTACTAGTGCTATTAGTGCTCAGGTTTCACAAGGTCCCATGTGTGGATCGGGACTGGATGAATGAATAATGCTTGAGTGCTGCAGCTAGAGTTGAATTATTCTCTGCATCCAGAGAACTGCTAGCAGTGAAATAAACACTTGCAATGATAGCATTGCATTCTTGGTTCTTCTTTTTCTAGTTCCGTAAAACGTCAGCACCTTGTGACTGTTCTTTCTCTTGGCTAATCAGATTATTTTTCACTAAATAATCTGAGATTTGTTGGCCAATGGGCAGGTCTCATTTATCTTTGTTTTTTGTGAACTCTGGCAGCCGAGAAGCACATGACCAGATTGTAGCACTCGTTGCTTTGTCATGCCTATGTATTTTTAACTTCTCGAGCAGAATGTAGTTTGTCTGGTCATCTGGTGTTCTGTCACCCTTGCATATAACTGTTGAACATTATGGTGTATTAATTCTGTGTCAGTTGTAACCTGAGCTGTGCTTTCAGTTACCAGCCACCGACACTAGTATTGACAAAATGTGTTGCTCCAACTCTATTTCGGTCCCTCTGGCATGCACAGAATCAGGAAGGGAGTGTATCAAACCTGACTACATTCGTAGGCTGTGACAATGGCATCATTTCAATGATCAGTGCATTAGCATCAGCACAGTTTTGTTGAGGAGCTTTTGTTGTCTGATGTCAGCATTCTGAGCCAAGTCTGCATGTCTATCAGACCTTTTGATTTAGAAATGTGTGTGTGGGGAAACTGGCTACTGTTTGTTAGGTCAGTTTTATGAGCAATGGAATCGCTGGAATAACTTCTGGGAGCCAAGCATCTTCAAGTAATGTAGGCCAGAGCATGCTATTCCAACGCCGAAACACCCAAAAGAACAGAAAATGTAGGTACAAACATTCTGAAATGTATATCAGTGTTTAGAATCTGTTCATGACTGTCTGGTTTTTGGGCATTGTATTGTCAATAGTAGTCCTACTGCTTTGCCCTTGTATGATTGATGTAGGTAGGGCAGGCAATCGAGTTAGCTAGCTAAACGGCTAGGTTATTGCTAATATTGCTCCTGGCTAATTTCTTAGGTTAGACTTCTTTCAGATGGCAAAAAAAATGGGTTCTGTGGGTTGTGTCTCAACTTTGACCCCTGTTGTCTGTATTCTCTAGGGAAGTTCCTGTCTCTGGAAGAAGTGGCATCTCTGGTGCGCCCATCCCAGTTGACCCAGAAAGTGGTGCAGAATTGGTTACAGAGTCATGGCGTGAAGGACTGCCAGTCAGTGGCCACAGAGGACTTCCTGCAGTGTGAAATGACAGCCCAGTAAGAGCCACAGTATTTTTAAACTGATTGCAAATGCATATTCAAACGCCACATTTCATGATATAGCTGCAAGCTGTTCAGCATAGAGTGATTGTCAGGTCATCAAGAGGCATCACATAGGTAAATGTCAGGGCGACATTGGCTCAGGTGGTAAGAGCTGTCATCTGTGTGTCAAAGTGTCCCTGAGCAAGACGCCTAACCTTCCAATGCTCATGATGAGCTGGTTGGTGCCTTGCATGACAGCCAATCGCCGTTGGTGTGTCTGTGTGTGTATGAATGGGTGAATGAGAAGCATCAATTGTACAGCGCTTTGGATGCCAACCAGTTACAATTTACCAAACTGCTTTTCCAACTTTACTGAATTTAAACCACACCATTAAAGGTCCACTACCATCAATTGCATCATTATGTATGCATACTATTTGACTTGGTATGCTGCCATCTGTCAGTCAAATTAACATTATACCAGTAAATTATAGCTTAGAATTCCAAGGCATTGGACAATGCTTAATACAAATAAGTATTAAACAATCTAATGGCCCTGTAAGTGCCCACAGGTCTCCAGTCCCCCATCTTAACCACTACTCCACAACCCAGCCAATTAGACAAGCAGATACTCAAGGTGTCCTGGTTACTGTGTGTGCTTGCCCAAGGTACATTCCTTGCCTCAGTGAAGCCTTGAAGGCAGCAGTTCTTGGATCTAGAAAACTAATCGCGACAGGTTTGGCAAACTAGCTAGTTCAGTAACAGATATACAGATTTGATAAAAGTACATTAAAGAAAAGCTGCCTGCCAAGACATATGTGTGCATAATCTGCGGTTAGCTGTGCTGAACCTGCTGCCTTCCAGGCGTTATTGAAGGAAGGGAACAAAGTGTGTTGGGCCGTCTGCTCACAAGACAGTGGGGAACGCTGTGCTCTCGTTCTCAGCATGGCGGAGACACTTCTCCCTGGCAGCGAGTTTCACCGATATTTGAACGGTCAGCGCTCCCTGGTGAGATCACCATCCCGGTATTCTGTTGACGAGGAGGTGTCCAAGCACCTGGACTTTGGTAAGCATTTACTCAAGTGACCAGAAACAAGCTTGGGGAGCATGGGTAAATAGTTTCGGGCCCACCCGCGATCGCTGGGCTGTTTGCGTGCGGGTTTGCACTTTGTGTATCAGTTACTGACATTTAATATGGCTGTCACTCAAAGTGATTTCCTTTCCCAGCCTGTTTCCATGGCAACATTATTAGGCCTTGTCAGCTCTGCACCACGGTAGGTTGGACGTGCTTTTCCTTTATGAAGTGCATCTTCAAATGCACTTATTGTTTTGTGCATTGATTAGAAGAAATTCAAAAGACATTTTCCATTTGTCATCATGGAATTCTTATTTTGAGTTATTGAATTTTATATTCCCCAGTGTTGGCAGAAGTGTTTCTTTTTCAAGTCCGTTCATCCTCATGTTATTTGTCATGCATGTCCATTGTTACTGTAATTACGTAAGTCATAAATGACATGTCTCGACATTAGAATCAGCATTTGAGTCAAACATAGACCGTTGAAGCTGAATGGACGTGTGACAAAGTGCCGTAACTGCATGTTAACGGAGAGACAATATTGAAGTTTACACCAATACATGTTTGTGTTCTACATAAAACCAAGTCGTTTCATCATGTACTAGACGACAGTGGCTCTAGGGTGATATTTAAATAGCCGTCATTTATCTAGCAGAATGAGCTTGCCCTGCATTAACAAGATCGCATCAATCACAAATTGTATTTGTGAGACCCATTAGCCTAGATAGACCTTGCTGTAACCATTTGTAATCCTCATATTTTTTAAACTGCCTACACGCTAGAACCTGAGGATCTCTGTCACATCTGGTGAACATATATTTAATCTGTACAACTCTTTAATGGCGTTTTATTTTAATTTTATATAATGTCCTTTCCTGCCTCCTTTTAGTGGGAGGCATGCACCGCTTTCCACCTTCGATGCAGGCTGTCAGTCGAGCTTGGGCCAATGGGAAGCAGCGGGAGGCAGGGTTCCACCTAGGAGTCACGCCCAAAGTGCTCCGGACTCGTTACAACCTGACAGCGACAGACGTGGGCTCCGCGGAAAATAACAGCCAGGCAGTGGCACAGGTACAGAGGAACACCGTTTTACTCGTGCTGAGGATGGTACTTTACATCAAACTGAGCACCACCATTTTATATTGCAATGATGAAAATGGAACTGAAAAAAACCTGCAGAAAATGTTTCCTCATTGAGTGTCACCATTTAGTGACTGTATGGGATCTTGTGTCTGTCATAACACATGGAAGCAGTTTGCCTGTGGCTTCAGAGTGCACAGAAACATAGCCAAGCCCCTCGGAGCTAAAAGACAGGGGAGGATATGTTCAGATAATGTTTGCGCATTGTTTGGCTACTTGATTGTGGTACGGCATCCGGAGAGTCTAGAGCGGGGGTGTCCAATCTTCTCCGAAAAGTTAATCAGTTGAATCCGGTGTCATAGCTCTGGACTAAAACAAAAACCTGCCCCCACACCGGCCCTTTTTTCTGATAAAGTTTGACACCCCCATTCGAGAAGAACTGAATGATTTCAATGCCTCTTTACTGGCAAAGTTGGTGGATGTACAGTTGTGTTCAAAATAATAGCAGTGTGTTTAAAAACGTGAGTAAAGCTCAAAATCTTTATAATAGTTTTTATTTTGATGCATTGGGAACACTGCACATTATATCGTAAATCACACCTGTTTTTTCACTGAATGAATGACCTCACTAATTGAACTCCACACTGCTATTATTTTGAACACGCCTCTTTCAATTAATTATTCAATTACACAGACTCAGGAGCATGTGTATCATGAATGTTGGGTCTGTTGGTTTTCTATGACTCTACTACACCTACTGGTAAATTATTTGCCATGTAGTAATATATTTTCTACCAAAAACAGTGATTGATCTGGTAAGTTCTACCAAAAAGTCATGTTGGACTGCTATTTTGAGATGCGTTTTATGTGCACACTTGCGTTCAGAGCTTTTGTCATGCTCTTCGTGCAGTTCCTGGAGCAGTTCTACCACCCCGCAGACCTGTCGGAGTTCATGTCCCTCTTCGGCGGGGGGTTCAAGCACATGTCCAAGGTGGACCGGGTGGTGGGCACCCAGGGAGGGGGTAAGGCAGGCCTGGAGGCCAGCCTGGATGTAGAGTACATCATGAGCACTGGGGCAAACATCTCAACCTGGGTCTTCACCAATCCAGGTAAGAACTGGGTTACAGTATTTGGGTCAGCCAGTCTGAATATAGAGTGTATCATGAGCACCAGGGCCAACATCTCAATCTGGGTCTTCACCAATCCAGAACTGGATTGCAGTATGTGGGCCAGGATCCTTAGCTGTGTGTTTATTTTTAGTACTGAGATTATACCCCAGCTGAAGGATTTTTAAACCGCTTTAATTTTTTGTGCTTGTCGCATCACTGCACAGACATTGATTTTCAATAAATGGTATAAGTGTAATTAGAATAGTAATTCACTGTTCCTATTGACAGGAAAAGCCTGTTGTTTGACTCTGTGTTTGTGTTCAATATTTTTATCAATTTTAAATGAACTACATGAGCAATATTTGAAATAAATCTCATGCAAAGTATAGCTTGTCGTGCATATTTTGGAATCCGGTTTGAGGAAGATCAGAATGTGGTTAGTGTTGAGCATTTAGTCGCATGAAGAGCAGAAAAGTTATAAAATGGTCAAAATGTCAAAACTGGAGCAACATGGTGTTGCTTCAGTCAATTGTAGTTAAGTTGCTTTAATATTAATACAGGCATTGTATGGTGTGCGATTGTTTATAGTAGTAGTTGTATATAATATAACTGCTTATATTTTTATGAAATGTGACACAATGTTTTTGATCAACACAATTTGTTTGGCTGGGAAATTGTACTCGCTCACGTTCAGTGTCATGGGTTTTCAGGCTCTTGAAACGATTGCTTGAATTTGAGCTTCAACCAAACTATTTCTTGAACTTGTAACAAGTTTTAAGTTCTAGCTGAATGACTGTCTTACATTTCTTGCTGATAAGCGGAACCTTTTGGGCCTGTTGTGCATCTTATTTATCCAACTGGAAAAGAACAGGGGTAGACATGCTGATGATGGCTTAGCAAGCCGAAACATTGTGTTAGGCCCGCTCATGCAGAGCAGTTTCGCAGACTTATTTGAGCATTGCATTTTGTTTCTTTTTAGTGCAAACCTGTCAGCTTGTCTTGCGTTATCTGGTGCGCCGCACTGAAATCTGCCTCCTTTTGATCCGCTTTCATCTGCTCTGGTTGTCAGCCAGGCTGTGTAATTAAAGCTGAAAGTTAAGTAATCAAAGTTTTGACTGAAACCTAAACCCAACAGATGTTACGGGTAATATGAAGACGGCACAAGCGAAACTTGTCCGTGACTGAAATACTCATCCCTCCACTCTTATTTCTGCAGTGCAGCCTTTACGTGTGCAAACTGTAAATAAAATTGCATATCCTCAAGGCTGGTCAAGACATTAACGGACGCCTCCGGAATAATTATTCATTTGGCTGGCTGCCCAAATCTTGTTAAAAGCATGACTTCCATTAAGGGCAGGGGAGTCATCTTACCCAGGTTTTCAGAAGGTTTTTGAGGCTATCTTCCGATGAAGTTAACTTTTTATTAGTTGGGGGGGGGGGTGGTTTGTGTGAGGTTCACCACTGCCGAATTAAAATGGCGTCCCCCGCATAACCTATACATTGACAGGAAACGAGCGTACCGTCTAGCCGGCTGGCTTTCGGGTCATCTGCGCCACGTGTCTAAAAGGACTGCTGACGCGGTTGGGGGGCGGCCGGTCGGTGTGTTTGAAAAGGCTTGTGTCGGCTGCTTTTCCAGGTCGCCACGAGACACAGGAGCCCTTCCTGCAGTGGATGCAGTTGCTTAGCAACATGTCGGCCGTGCCCTGGGTCCACACCATCAGTTACGGGGACGACGAGGACAGCCTGGCGGCCGCTTACATGACACGCATCGACAAAGAGTTCATGAAGGCTGGGGTGCGGGGCATCTCCATGCTGTTCGCCTCCGGTGAGCCTGCTCCACGCTTTCTTCTTTCCGGAAGATTCTGCTTGACCGTGATTTGACCCAGGTGGACGTACAGCAGTTATGAGGTTGTTTACAAATGTACCCTTTGCTGGTGTGGAGAAATGTAGAGCCAAATGTAAGGCTTCAGGCGGTATGAGTGATATGCACCTTAGCTGCTGGTGTCGCGATTGATTTATTGAGCTAAACTGTTTGTTTTTACATGGCTGCTGTATCGCTGGTGCAGCCGGGCAACAGCACAACGTCATTACAGGACACTGCATCTGACCAAGGCGGAATTGAATTTCTTTATTAATCACTGTTTTTTCACATAATCTCTGCTCATATATTCCTTACTTGTCAGTGAGGACATATTTTAGAAGCGTTCACACAAACGCATCAGATGAAAGAAGATTAACAATTAGCTTAAACTAATGGAATTTGGCATGATGGTGGAAGTGTGGAGAGAGATGAGGCCTAAGGAAACTACAATATGTTGGAAGCCCAAGTTATTTATTGTGAAATGCGCTAGGCAGGAGAAATGACTTAAGTCGTTGATCCAGTCCCTTTCAGAGAATCACAGCCAGTAGGTCCTTTAATTGGCAGATCAGGTTTATTAGGGGAGAAGTTTAATGACTTGGTGATCAGGGAGAAGGAGTGAATTGTCAGAGCCATATTTTTGTGAGGAAATGTAGGTGAAGCGATGTGGGTTTATTACAAATTTCACCGTGGGCAAGCATATCTTGATCTTGAGATGCGCACGCTGAAATTGAAAATCAGTACCAGCTTGCAGGCTGGTGCGATTCTAAAATGCGGTATATTACCTCGCCCTCCTTGGGGAGATGTCAGTAAAGAGTGAGCCGCGTGTACTGATCTCGGATATTTATTTTTATTTTTTCTGAGCAAACTTCTAAGCAGACGGTCCGCATTTTCCTCGCTGCAGCTTCAAAAGCTCAAATCCAATAAAGGCATAAAAAATGAATGCGTGGCTTTTGTTGCCATGGTAATGGAGGTGCAGTTACCTTGGAGGCGTTGACTGAGTGCTAGATTCAAATCATTTGTGTCAACTGTTTGGCTTTTAGCCTTGAGTGTTCGGCCAGGAAATGTCCTGTTTGTGGTCCGATGTGTACAAACTGGAATCCTTAAAATGATCAGTGCTTGTGTGCGTGCACGTGCGTGACTCAACTGCTTCCCTCATTCAGGGGATAGTGGAGCTGGCTGTAGACACTTGACCAAAGGAGGCAACGTGTTCAGGCCCAGTTTTCCTGCTTCTAGGTAAGTAATCCTCCACTCAAGTGCTTGGTCTTGCAGTCCCAGTCATTCCAGTGGTGCTTTGCTCTGCATTTTCTGCTGTCGTAATGCCAATAGAACACTGCCATTTTCTTTTATTTTTTCCCCTTGTGACCATTTGTACCCTGAATCTCTTCTGCCAATCTTATGCTCTCTTCCAACCTTAGTCCCTACGTGACCACAGTGGGTGGGACTGCGCTCAGGAACCCTTTCAAGATGACCTACGAGGTTACTGACTACATCAGTGGGGGCGGGTTCAGCAACATATTCGCAATGCCCGACTACCAGGTAAATGTGTCTCACGGAGGGCTTTACCACCAGAAAGTAGTTCTTTAGTTGTACTAATTTGGGGTGTGAACTTTTAAATGGTTAACGAAACTGTGTTGTAAACGTTTACAAAGAAATACTAACCGATCACCGGTTCTTTTTTCTGAAGCTGAAATGGCAAGCTCAGTCAAATGATGTGCTTTCACACCCAGTGACAAAAAGCACAGATTAGTCGGACAGTTGTAAGAAAGATTCTGGCTGCGTAATAACATCCTGTCAGACTGTTTACATTCTAAATCTAGCACTCGACGAGCTAGTCCTAGCAGGCAATCTTTGGCTATTTCAGGGGTTTAAGAATGCAAACACCGCAGGGATTTGAATGCTACAGTATTATAGTTATCATATCATTTTTGTGTGTTTTAAATCTGTAGCTGTGGTTCACTTTATGGCTTATTGTTTGCCGTTTCTTAAGGTTCACAGAGGACTTTATTCATGACATGCAAATTCAAACTATCGGCAAACTGAATACAGCAATATATTATTGGACAAATGTTGCGCGCAACATTATGAAGTAGGCAAGTTCAAAATAACATCTTTAGTTACGTGTAACCACTGTTCATAATTTTATTCAATTGAACAATTTTAACTCTATAGTTAGAATTTTAATTCTAACTTAGCCTACTTAATAGTGTAAACACAATCCAACGTTTTTTTTACGTGTTGTGTTCTGTATATCTGATGTTGGCCAGAGCTAGCTTTCCTACATTTTCCAGGACTGTGTAGTTTAACTATTTCTAAAATCAAGTAGAATTGTTGCTATAAAATAAAAATCCTATCTGTTGGATGTTGAAGTTGATTAGTTGCAATGTGGGAACTTGCTGTGTCAGTAGGTCAGCGCTGTCAATGACTACCTGAAGACCATGAAGGCCCTTCCCCCCAGCACCTACTTCAACACAAGTGGCAGGGCCTACCCAGACATAGCTGCCCTGTCCGACAACTACTGGGTGGTCAGCAACAGAGTGCCTATCCCCTGGGTATCCGGCACCTCTGTGAGTAAAAGCTTGTGTGCGTGTGCGTGTGGATCTGACTGCAGCAGCCTTGTGTTATGGTTTGTATCTGTCAAACTGATTGTGCGGTTGTGTAATCCATCTGTAGTTGAGGTTAAAAAAAACTGAATGTTCTTGTTCTTCCACCGTTTTGCTGAGTTTGCAAATCGGTTTTAAATGGACTGGAAGGTTTTTCCACTTTTACACAAGTCTTGGTGTGCAAGGTAATTCCTGTACTTGCTATCTAGTTTGTGGACAATGCAAAAGTCAAAAGCATGGCAACCATAGGAAATAAGAACAAACTGGGATGGTGTTTATAGTATGTCACTGTCAGTTGTGGTCTGTGTCAATTACACGTGGAAGCATTGCGTCGCTCACTGTATGATCTGGCCTGGTTTCTAGGCCTCCACTCCAGTTGTGGGCGGTGTGCTGTCACTCATAAACGACCAGCGCTTTCTCAAAGGCCTGCCCCCCCTCGGCTTCCTCAACCCTCGTCTGTACAAGCTTCTCGGCCGGGGGCTGAATGACGTAAGTGGCTACAACTCCAGGTCCTCTGTAGTGCAGTGGTTCTCAAACTCGATCATGGGGGGCCACTGTGTATGCTGGCTTTTGTTCAAGAGAGGAATTACAGCAACAAACACCCTCAAACCACTGTTTATGTAACTAAGATGTGATAATCTACCACAAACGATGCAACTGTAACTTACAGTTTGAGACAAATACAGGTTTAGCTATATACGCATGATTGAAAATTATAAACTTTTGTTATCGGTAGCAACAAGCAAATTAGCTATTAGTTAGCCTGTCGAATTTACAAATATCCATTGCTACCGATAGCGAATTGGTATTGTTTAAATGTATAGTCTTTGCTTGGATAATAACCAATAGTATAGGCCTACAGAGTTTCTGTGATCGCTTATCTGGAGTGCAATTTGGGCAGCTACACGCGAACAATCAGAATAAGCCCCCATTGTCTGTGGCAATGAATTATTGTACAGCTGTAAACTATAAACACAGAGGCAGAGGTTGAGTCAACATGTCAGTGAGCCTTTTTCAATGATAGGAAGGGATTTACAATGGTCTTGTAACAATGATTTAACACAAAAATCTTACCTATTGTACCTTTAACCTTAACACAATGCAGGTTTGACTCGTTATCATTGGATTTATCTCTGAATTCTTCATTACCGACCAAATTGTTAGTTCTCATGGCCAAAATAACACAATAAGCACAATGTAAACATGGGTTGTTTATTCTTCATGGCATGAGGGCATGCAAAGCCATTTTAAAAACGTGGCAAGAGGGCAAATAATCCCTTGAAGCATCTAATTAAGAAAAATTCACAGCTTGTTAAAGTCATGGGATTGCAACTGTGGTTGGAGCAAAAACCTGCATACACAGGGGTCCCCAGGACCGAGTTTGAGAACCACTACTTTAGTGTACCACGCCTCTCGTGTGCAGTTTCAGTGCATGCTTTACTTGTTTAAGGGGTAAAATTCATGGACTGCTTTACCATAGAATGCTCATGCAACTCCAGTAAATACAGTTTTATGTCAACTCCTCAGCCAAGTGTTACCAGACCTTAAAACCTGTACCCGCTAAGTTTTTATAGCATTAAAAAACATTAATCATGTGTTATGGTTTGATGTTAGATCTTCACACGTGCACAGAAGAGTTCCTACATCCCACCGTGCTAATTTTAAAAGAAACATTCCATATTATTGCCGTATGAATGCGACTGAACTAAGTTCCACATAAACTTTAGTGATTATAGTGGAAATGGGGTGCTGATGTCCAATGTATTGTTGGAAAAGATTGGTAAACGTTGTTTATAGATTCACCACTAGGTTGTGCCAACGTTCTGGATAAGAGCACAGTGCTTTAGCTTGGCCATTAACGTTCCCGTTTGACTATTCTTGCTTTGTAACTGTTCAGTGGGTGAAGCGGTGATCCTTATTGTAACTCTTAAGTTCAGATGGAAAATCCAAGTTCAGAAAGTAAGTTCAGTACTTTGTTCCAATCACCTGAATTTGGTAATTAGCACGGTTTTTCAGCCAGGAGGTTGAACTAATTGGTAAAATAAGCTAGCTGAATTCACGGTGGAAGAAAATGGCGAAACCTTTACTTTCTGACCCCTGGACTTTCCAACGAAGGAATGGTTTAAGTGGTGTCACAAGCAAATGCTTCCCTCTTTGTGTCCAGATAACTGAAGGATGCCACCTGGGGTGCCTGGATGAGCAGGTGGAGGGGAAGGGTTTCTGTGCAGCACCATCATGGGACCCGGTCACTGGCTGGGGAACTCCCAATTACCCCACACTGCTGGCCGCTCTCCTGGATTAGTGACTCCCTGAGAGAGAACCACGGCTTCACCTTTTCACCTTGCCCTGCACATGGGCACATCATGGCTCCTTCCATCTTTCTGCAATACCAAATCATATCACTTCTCACCGCCCCATGCAACTCACTCTGGTTTAATCCTTTCGCATGAGATCATTTTTAGTGTCTTACCACAATCCTTCATTTTAAGGTAGACTATAAATGTGAACAATTACTTGGACGGCCCATATCATTATATTGAGAATTAACCCTTTTAAATAAGCCAGTGAGAAAAATATAAATGTGTGCCTGTTAGTTAGTCAGTCAGGATGGAGTCCTCAAGTGGCTCCACTGTAAAGCTGTTGCTGCCATTGGGTAATCTGCATGCAGGAATTGAGATAATATATTTTTTAAAATCTATTTTAATAGCTTTATTGATTGGTAGAAAGTTGCATACTTAAATTGGCAAGAATGCCACGAAATATGGTTTTAAAATTTTAAACGTGTCATTTTTTATTCTATAATACCATCTGTCAATTCAAAGTAAGGAAATTCAGTGATAGTCATAGTGGCATTAAGTTTGAAGGGCTTTGCTTCAGTGCCACTTCCCTGTAGAATATCCATTATCTCCTTGTAGTTCTTGAGAGACAATTGTTACGCTAACCAGCACCTCTTACTTGAAAAAACTGATTTTAAGAAACAATGTGCTTTACTTTTCTCTTTTAAAGTGTTTTTGCACTGCATTCTTATAAATTGATCTATGAGATGATTTAGAGTAGATGGAGTGAGTGTGTTGAGATGGAACGTGTAATGAAGACTCAGGCAGTATAAGTTCAATCAGGAGGGCTATAGAGACCTATTTCAGTGCCAGCAATGCATTTTCTAAATCATTTTCTAACTGAAAACATACCGTTAAATATTTTTTGTAACAGCATTTTGCTGAATCACTGCAATACACATTTCTTTGGGTCAGTATATTCTTGCTTTGAATACTGATAAAGGTAGAAATTGGTAATATTCAATTAGCTTTGTATGGTAAAAAGTACTTGCCTGAAATGTTTTGTTGTGTAATGTGTGTTAAATGGATTGCGAATATCTTTTTTTTTTTGCAGATGTGTACAGGTGGAAGTATGTACACTGGTTTTATGTCTACAATGCTGCATTGATTTTAAAGAAAATTAAATTTTTTAAGAAGGTTGTGCATCTGTGTACCTGGCATCTCGTCCTGACTGCACCTACGGTGATGAGAGGAGAAAGTGTCCATAGACACAGTTCTTAAAAGTTTAGAGGTACTGTATGTGTGAAAGATCTGTGTATGCATGTTACATTTTTATGTTGTAGGCGTAATTATCCAGTAACCATGTTTATATTAGTATAGTTGTATATGCGACTGAAAATGTTTATTCTTTATATGCTATATACACACCAGTTACCTGGTTTGCAGTTTGTGCAATTCTGCCCAACACCCATCAATTATTAGGATTGAGGTTAAGGTTAATACAACAGGATACAAATCTGACAAGGCCAATTTGTGATTCGTATCAATTCAATCTCAGGGCTATAGGGACTGCCTAGCAGTAGAGATTATCTGTACTCAAAGCCAAGGCCATGGACAGATAACAAATGAATATTTGATGCAATTGCTCTGTTTTACTTTGACTGCTCAATTTCACATCTCAAAGAAGGTGATGCATGGATCAATGTGTTTTCCATTCAAGTTGAGCACCGTTTAGACTGGTGAACGGTTTAATTTTTGATAAATTCATTTTGATTCACACCAGCCACATCATATTCCTAGCATACACTTCAGTACACTTCATACACGTCAAAATCGTGCATAAAACTAAAAATGCCAGACTTGCACTTCAGCATAAATCTTTGCTTTCTTTTTGGAACATTCCATTTTCACCACTGAGTCTCCTTCACCACCCAGTGGCAAACTTAATTATTGCACTTTTGCCAGGGATGGGACTTGAAATTATTTCTTATGACATATTTCAGCAGCTTCAGGGAGTATTCCAATGTACTTTAATATGTTGCTAAAATAGAATTAGATATATTTTGGCAACATATTTCTTAACACAAAACCAATGAAATTAGGGGTCAATGCAGCCTTACCTCAAAAGAGAAAGGCAGTCCTATCAGGTATGATGAATCATACCACTACAGAAGCTGAATGTTTACTTAAACTTTTCCATACTGACCTTCTGTTTTTAAGGTGGAAAAAATAGGCCTCGTCTTGATTCTAGACAGTCAAGTAAGCCATTATGAGGCTGAGAAATAAGAAAAAAGCAGTCAGACATGCGTCAAATGATATGCTTACCAAATTAAATTAAGAAGAGAGCATTGGTGATCTCCGTAATCACAAATTACCTGGTAGGCCAAGGAAGACCTCTACTGTTGACATAATGAAGGAAAGCCCCCAAACACCTGTCCAAGTGATCATAAATTCTCTTCAGGGGGCAGTTGTAGATCAGTTGCCAAAACAGGATGTCCAGGTTACAGCTTGCAAAGAAGTACCTAAAATAGCCAGCTTATTGAGTTCTGGAAAAAGCTGTGAACAGTGGGGCCAGTATTTTAACTTGGATTTGAGTGATGGCAAGAGCAAAGTGTGGAGGCTAAAAGGAATTGCCCAAGAACCAAAGCACCCCCCACATCTGTGAAACAAATCCAATGTGCTAGAGAACAGAAATTGCACCACTGTCCGAGGCATCGGGCCTTGATGCAGCTGCATACCAAGGACTGTGGGAGGGACTCGGCAGGATGGGTGCATACAAGAACCCTGATTCACCTCGGAATCATGGTCCGGGACATCGTGACGATGCGGCTTGTCATTCTCTTCCCGGCTACCAGGGGACGGGGTTGTAGCAGTGTTTCCTCGGGCAACACAGGCGACTGAAATGGACTGGGCACAATTGGCAACTATTGGAAATTGTGCTGCCTAACCTTCATGTTGTCCTCAGGGTTAAAAAAATGTCAGTTTAAACCAAAAAATTAAATTTAAGTTTCCACTTGCCCAATGTACCATCTATCCATCCAGGTATTGTCGCACTGAGATGAGACAAATTTGCTAGATTTGACAACTTTATAAACGTAGTTCACCATGATATAATGGTAATCAGTGTGCCAAAAAGTCAACAGTAATGTCTCTTTCCAAATATAATGGCAGTTACTTGCAAACATCAACAGAGCTCAAAATATTCATTGAGAACTATTCTACTGCCGGAACTGTCCGCACGGAGAGAGCAGAGCTTTCCCCCGAAGCACAACAGTATTCATGGTCCATGTTTCGTCACAGTGAGCCAAAATTACAAACTAAAGGACCTATATTGTCTTGCCAAAATTTCACTTACTAAAGTTGCCAAAAACATACACTTGATATCAATGTTTGATGTTTTGCGCCGGAATTCTTGTGTGCTTCAGCAGAAAGTTCTGCTTGTGCAGACAGTTGGCAAGATTCAGAAGTAGAAGAAATAGTTCTCAATTAAAATGTGCATTGTTGAGCTCTGTTGATGTTCCCGAGCAACTGGTATATTTGGAAAGAAACGTTGCTGTTCAGTTTTTCAAATGTTAAATCTTTGGTGCATTTTGGTGTTTTGTAGTGAAACGAGTGGGAGAGACTGAAGAAATACAGTCTCCAAGGACTGAAGAACAGTTATTCATTGATTTATTGATGTGACATGGAAAATATTGATTGAGGGTTTAAAATTCAATGAAGGAGGCTTTATCACAGGGAGTCTGGCATGGGTAGATCATTTTTGACCCTGTAGACATGGGGTGCATACAGAAAACAAAGACAACACAAATGTAGACAAATGTGTAAGGTCTAAGACAGGGCTGCCCAACCCGGTTCCTAGAGATCTATCTCCAACCCTAACAAAAGCACACCTCAATCAACAGCTGAAGATCTTGTTGAGCTGCTAATTGGTAGAATCAGGTCTGCCAAATTAGAAACCTACAGGATAATAGATCTCAAGGAACCACATTGAACAGCCCTGGTCTAGTCAATTAGATGTGACAAAAACAACAAGTAGCCCCACCCCAAAAACACTCCAAAATAATCACTGCACAGGAGTCACCCGTTACCACAGACACAAGCTTGGTTCTATTTATACATGGTTTAAAAAGTGTAGGAAAATGCCCCTAGGTTACAACCTTCCAGAAACATGGTTGAACCCAATCAAAGATTACGGTGAATCGAAGACATTTTCACACAGGTATTCGCACCATGAAAACAGCTCCGGCGTTCATTAAATCCTCCATATTCCATGCCATTTCTGTCAGCCATTTTTATTTTATTTTTGTAACAATGGAACAGTCCCTTTTCATTAACCAATACATTGTGAAAGCTAGGGCAACAATCACCACAGTAAGGGAGGCTTAATGTCCTAATATGTGTGTGTGCATTTTGACCTGGTATCTGGGATAGCTTTAAAATAAGTGTCTAAAACAAACTTCTAATAAGCACTTGCTTTGAGACCAGTTTTATTATTGGCCACTGAAGTACACAGGATGTACAAATTAACAAGGGTTAATGCTGTCTGCACAATACATTCTAACAATGCAACTGAGCACCACTTTAAGTCGGTTGTGTAAGTTTTGTGCAACGAAACTAAGATAGGCCTTGCAAGTGAAGAACATCACACACTTTTCTTATTTTGCATCAGGAAAATATTTTCAGGCAAAATAAAAAAAGTGTCACGACTAAAATGGGATTTTAATCAGTTAACATTATCTAATCACATCGCTATTAAGTGTCTACATGATCTCAATACAGCTGTACGTTACAATTATACAAAATGAGTAAAGGATACACCCAAAGTAAACAAAACAAATGAAAACACTTTCAAAAGTATGCATGTAGTACAGTAATGGCCAACTCTCTTCCAATAACCATCACAAGCAGATTTCAATCTTCAGGGGGAAAAAAAACACACATAGCATCACTAAGCATATCCCAAAATAAGTGTACAATATGCACACTTGGAGAAAAAAGAATACAAAATTAAAAAGCAATAATTTTCTATGCAGAGGAGTGAAAACCATTCCTGACTGAAAAACCCGGACCATTTTTTCCTTTAAGCTCTGTTGTACAAAGAATTGTCCCAAGATGGAAAGTTTTGAGTTTTGTCTTCAAGAAGCACAACATTATATAGCTGGTGGGTTCTTCCGTCAGGGACGAGACGCGGTGGAAGGGTGAAGGAGAAATGGCTTCACCGTCAGTTCCTTTTCTTCTTTTCTCATCTCCATACTTATCAAAAAGTCTGTATGGTCATTTTCCTTTAAAACTTTTTCTAGAAACAATATACAAAGGGATTTCATATTTCTTTTTGAGCATTTGTTAAGATGCTGTTGTGTCGAGAATTGAGAGGGAGGGTTCTCTCGCAGTTCACTGGTTGTTTTTGGCTTTAGCATGCGTTAAGATGTGAGACTTCAGATTGGTGGACTGGGCAAACTTCTTATTGCAGCCGTCGAAGGGGCAGACATAGGGCCGGTCTCCAGTGTGAATCCGCACGTGTGTGCGCAAGTTAAAGTCCAAGGAGAACCGCTTTCCACAGCCCTCAAACGTACACTGGAGGGACAGAGAGGATAAAAACGAGAGGTCAGATGGCTTTGGCTTCAAATTCTGGTTATGCCACTTCTATTTAAAGGTACAATAGGCAATTTCGGACTTCTAATGGTCAAGAGATGAATTGCAGCAACAAACATCGTCAAACCATAACACTGTGTATCCCACCCCTTCTCTGTGCATATACATTGAGCCCCCCCAATTTTCAACCAATGAGCTGAAATTATTCTACAGCTTTACAATGCTTTGGTACAGAGTGTCGGTCCGTCAACTGTATATTGACGAGAGCAGAGAGTGAGCCAACATGTCAGTGAGCCTTTTTCAATGATAGGAAGGGATTTACAATAGTCTTGTAACAATGTTTTAACACAAAAAACTTTTACTGCCAACAACACCCTTGAGAGTGATTAGAAGTTTACTTGTATAGTGCAAACGTGACCATATCATGAACAGGGGAAAACTGAGGTACACAAGCAGGATCCATACTGACAGAGCAGCCGGTGTGCGTTGGCATACCTGGAAGGGTTTCTCTCCGGTGTGAACAAGCTGGTGCCGCTTCAGTTTGGAGCTTTCCACGAAAGCCTTCCCACACTCTGCGCAGACGTGAACGCGTGGGCCGTGAGTGTGCAGATGCTTCCTCATCGCCGAGTTGTCCCTGAACATCTTTGTGCATCCCTGAAGTGCGGAGCCAGAGTCGGTAATTATTCAGCAAGCCATTACAGTAATGTTCTGCTGCCGTTTCAATGACCACTCATTAAAGCCATTGAAAACCTCTACCAACTTCGCTTTGGACCACATAATCCATAACACATTTACAGAAACAGACTGACACATAACTGTACAGGATAACTGTACAGACATGGGCTTTTACAGCCCACAAGGCAATACAGGATTTTATTGCCTTTCATTTTTAGGCTTTAATTGTGTAGCAAAACAAATGCACTGATACAGCCAAATCTCTTTTGACGGTTAACTCCGGCAAGTCAGATTAAACTCTGAAGGGGTATGATTCTGTGTGTAATATGAGCCATTTAACAAGTTGTGGATAGGACAGTACTGAATATTTGTCTCCCAAAGCAATAGATATTTTTGCAACCGATCAAATACGGGTGCTTATCTAAACACAACCGGTGCCAAACCGGGGCTCTCCACCAGATTTGTCCGAATAAGAAAGGTCTCGGGCGACAGGGGCGAAGCTCACTTTGTGAGGGCAGGCTATCGTCCGTGGGGCGTCGTCCTCCTTAATCTTCCGTGGCTTCATTCTGCAATGAAAGAGCAGCGCCGAGGGTGGTTAACTACATCCCGAGTGAATCACAGTCACCGCGGAGGAACAGGAATACCTCAGGGACACGGACAGTTGGAAAACATTTCTGTAAATATTACAATTCTACCCACTGTTAAGCCATTTGTTTACTTCTGTGTGGCGCCGTGTAAAGCTAGGCCCTTGTTAAGAGGGCTAGATCTGCAAGTCTGAAGACAGGGGGGAATTTTCGCTTGCGGAAAGACCGCTTCGATATCAAGGAAGGATTAGACAAAGCTGATAGTATCCAAACATTCTCAAACAGAGCCTGCTTACAAATAAACAGCGCTTTGCATTTTTAGTAACAGGCTTTGAATTCAGTCCTCCAATGGCAAGACGCCAATACTACCCTCTTATGAAGTGAATCATTATAAATGATCCCATCAAGGTACATTAATCACCTCAATTAGTCATTTAATGATTACTCATGGAGTGCTTTTTATGCATATTCGCACATATAGATTGTTTGTACTCATCTGTATTCACAACATACATCAATGTTTCGTTCTAAAGGGAAAGGTGTGTGACTTTTTAGTTAAGAGAAATCAGAACTGGTACATTACATTAACCGAAGTGTAAAATGGTCATTTATTGTTATTGAACATCCAGAACAAAAACTGTATTTCCTTGGGTGGCTGGGGCCGAAATGGGCAAATTTGGGCAATTCCAGCATTATGATGTGACATTTGGACATAAAATCAAAGTCCCTCCTTGATAAAAAATGTTAATGTTAATATTATCATAGCACCCACTTGGCCAAGGGGAAGGGCCAAAAAAAATCCTTTTAAAAATACTGTTAAGCCAGAAAAAATGTGACAAATAACTTGCGTTATGGATATAACACCATTGCGTTATGGATGTGACATGTCTGAAATACATTGTCTGACGATCTACTTCCCAATCAAATTTTATCATAACACATTTGTTGTCATCTGAAATGGTTCTGAATCTCAGTTGACATTTGTTGCCATCAGAAATAGTTTTTAATGTGTTCAAGATAGCTGCAAAATTGCATTGATTTCAATGATATTGGGAATAATAAATCCATTTTCAAGCATTTTCCTTTGTTGTTTCTGTTTTTCGTCAAAGTTTTATCTTATCTAACATTACATTAGAATATCAGATTTCAAAATGGTCACACTGTTTGGGACATAATACGTTTAATTGGGAAGTAAGATTTTTTTTTTTTCATGCTCAGGTTGACATTACTGTGGAATAGCATGAAGACTTGGTGTGCAGCCCAAAGCTTATCCATCAAGGCGTGCCTGGTAGCTACCTTGCAAACTCCGCCAGCTGTTTGGGGTCCGAGAGGTCGATGCCTGGGATTCCCCCTGGAGGCAGCTTCTTCCCAGTCATGTACTCTGAATAATCCGGAGGGGAGTTCTCCCCGATGATCTGCTCTTCCACCACCGTCTCATGGTCGATGTCCTTCTTGTCATCTGTAACAGAAAGCGAAGGAGACCGGAGTTAATCACCTAGACCAGGACGCACCACCAGAGGACATGAACCACCAGAAACAGCTCACCAACAACCAAACCCAAACCAAGGAGCCGGTTTACTTGGCTAGTGGTAGCTACGTTTTTGAAATGACGCCTAACTTCCAGATCAATACAAGACACTGATTAAAGGCAAAATTTGATCAATTACAAGATTAATTATTTTGAAATATATAGCAGAGCTGACTCAAGTTTAATAACATTCGGCCAAAGCGATAAAGACAAGATCAAAGATATTAAAAGATATCACTCCCCACTCGAAACACTGCTATAACATCGGTTTTCTCCTCAGTAAATATGATAATTCCTTTTTTCCTCATTTGCTGCACATATGAAATTCAATAAGCTAACACAAGCTTTTGGAACTAGCCTAGCCCTGGCAGCCTAGCACTGGCAGCGAGCTTCCATGCAATTTGTGTCACAGGATTTTTCTACTGTAGCATTAGGTCTGTCCTCAAGAGTGATAAAATGTAGTGTTTAAAGTATAAATTAACCTTCTTAGTCAATGCTATAGTTAAAGCTGTTCAGGACGGTGAGTGGTGCTGCCAGTATACATTATGGCTGTTATGCAAGGGACAAAATAAACTTTCAAATCATTAAAATTAACATTCCAACATGTAATCACATGCACGTGCTGATAATTGAACTTCCTCCCTATTTAAAACTTTACCTCTTGCTTCTGAATGACCCCTTATGCATAGCTGTCTAAACAAGCCAATCACACAACATCTTGCTCATGCTGACACAGGGGGTAACCTGGCTGAAAGCTAGGAGGTAGTGATGGGCACACATTCATTTTGGCAGACCGCATCATTTGGCTCCATTCGTTTGGCTGACTCATTCATACGCTCACTATTTCCGGAAAGGCAGAAATGTTCAGAATTCTGCGTTTTCCTTGCAGAGAAAGTAAGCGTAGGAAAATAAATATTCCGCATTCTATAAATGCATATATATAGTCCAACCAAGGTCGGTTTTTTAAAGATTACAGCAAATAATGACCCAAACATGAATCACAGCAAGATAATTAGTCCTATTTGTTCAAGCCAAGCGGCTTACGTGTCTGACATTTGTATTATTTAAAGATCATAATGTTTATACAGCTGAGATTAAAAAATAAATGGCTTTGGGCTTAAATTGTATGAGAAATCGAAAACTAGATGTCACACTTTTTCTGTGTGTGTCATCTTTGTTTTGTAGCCAATTGTATCGTAAAACTATGGAACATAAAAAAAGTTATTGCATGCGGTAAGAAAGCAGGCCAGTATTACTGTGGTAATGTTGCCCTCTGTAAAAAGTGCATTCTGAACTACCTCCTCCACAACAAGCTGTCATTGACAGGGTAAGCTACAATTTAAAATCTGTAGTTGTCATGCCCGCAGATGCAATGTTGCTGTAATCATAATGTGACCAGGCGCTGTCTTGTACGATAATTCATGTTTGTCATCGTTGGCCTTCTAAAGTTGCAGTTGTATCGCTAATTATTTTCTGCCTGTGGGAGGGCACGCTCTACATTTATCATGTTATTATTGTGGGCTTATTATGGCACAAGCCTATTTTTATCAGAACGCAAGTGAATTTGCGCAAATAGTGAAATATCCTGCATTCCAAACACAATATCCCATTGAGCAGCACGACCACTAATGTTGCTCCGATCATCTTTTGTTCGCCATGTACTACAACACAATGAAAGGTCACTTCAACATTGTGAACAGGCCGATTGGTCAAATATACCTAAATACATGTACTTAATCAGTGGTATCATTTATTTTTGCAACAACATATATAGCATATAACTACCTGATTCCAAAACAATAAACCCAATTAACAGATTCCTTCAGTTGAACAAGGATGTATGTACGAAGAACCCAGCTTAAAAAGTGGAATAGTCCACAGGGGCTATACTGTTATTGGCATTCAGACTTTAATTATAGGGGTGCTACAGCTAAAGTGCCTTCATAAAGTATTCAGACCCCATCACTTTTTGCACTTTATTGTGCTGTAGATTTCATTTTAAATAGATAAAATTGCCATTGTTGCCCATCGATCTACACCCAATAACCAATAATGACAAAGTGAAAACATGTTATTCAACATTTTTGCACATTTATGAAAAAAGTGAAATCTAATTTATATAAGTATTCAGACCCTTAATTCAGTACTTTGTAGAAGCCCCTTTGGCAGCAATTACAGCTTTGAGTCTTCTTGAGTAAGTCTCTATAAGCTTTGCACACCTGGATTAGGGTTATTAAATTGTCCCCAAACATGTAACGACCAATCGCCAATGTATTTAGAATCATGTTCAATTAAATGGCTAGGCAAAATGGAACAATAACATAAGAATCAATTCAGAATATTCCTAAACAACTGATAGCAAGCACATAATATTAATAATTCATTTCAGCAAAACATCAAACTTCAAAACGTCTCCAACAGCCACTCTTACAGCTTCATCGCAAGTCACAACTAATGTTTGTTTTTCACGTTCATGTTCTTTTCGTGGGTAAATTAGCCTGTCATGTCATCAGTAACGTATTATTTCAGCTGAAAATGGAGGACTTCCAAGGCAAGAAGAATGCAACTGCAGTTTGTCAGTGTTTATAGTTGTGTCCTAAATTTCAGACTCATTATTTTCAAAATAACCCTGACCAGTTAGAACATTTGACAAGGGTGTCCTCAAGAACAAATGGGTAAGGAACCAATTGTATCACTTTCCATATGGTTCTACAATGAAGAAAACTTTGCAAATAGGCTAAAATGTATTTTATATTATCATTATTATTCTTGTTGTTGCCTCTCTTAACAGCTTGTTGCGGGGCTACTACAAAGCCTAACTGCAATTTTCAGAACTTTTGCGTTGTTCGAGTCTGAACAGCTGTGCACTTGCACTGTATTCCAAAGACTTGACAGCTTGTGAATGGTAATATATTAACGGTAAAAGAAAACCGTTACTCTACTGTTACTGACGGGTTTTGGGGAGCCTGTGCCCACTGTCAGCCAAGAACAGAAAGCTGAGGCTGCAGTGGCCACAGGCTCACCAAAACTGGACAGTTGAAGACTGGAAAAAAGTAGCCTGGTCTGATGAATATTTCTGAGGCATACAGATGGTAGGGTCAGAATTTGGCGCCAACAACATGAATCCATGGACCAAACCTGCCTTGTGCCAACAGTTCAGGCTGGCGGCGGTGGTGTAATGGTGAGGAATGCTTTTTTTTTGGCACATCATGGCCCTGTTAATACCAATCAATCATCACGTGAATGCTACAGCCTATTTGAGTACTGTTGCTGACCATGTGCATCCCTTCTTGGCCACAATGTACCAATTTTCTAAAGGCTACTTCCAAGCATGATAACGCACCACGTCATAAAGCAAAAGTAGTCTCAAACTGGTTTCATGAACATGATGATGAGTTCCATGTTCTTCAGTGGCCTTCCAGTTACCGGATCTGAATTGGGATGTGGTAGAACGGGAGATTTTCAGCATGAATGTGCAGCTGACAAATCTGCAGAAATTGTGTGATGCAATCATGTTAACATAGAACAGAATCTCTTGTGGAATCCGTGCCACGAAGAATTGACAGTATTAATAGTATTAATATTGTGTTCCTAATAAAGTGCTCAGTGAATGTATGTCCAATCAGTTCAATTTGCCACAGGAGGACTCCAATCAAGTTCTTGACACATCGCAAGGATAATTAACCCTCAAGCGACCGGACATATACTTTTATTGATATTTTAATGGTAATACATTTGATCCTTCCTTGACTTTGTCAAGCAACATGGCCTCAATAAATACAATTTATCTGGTTTCTGCCCTAATTTGGAGTTAGGTGAGAACATAACCTTTGCGATCATATATATATATTGACCTCATGTTCCATGCTTAGCCTAATCAACTGTAAGTCACTTTGAATAAAAACATCAGCTAAACAAATTACTATTTTTAATTGCCTACCAATTAGTTTGAAGGCAAGCCAGAAGCAGAGTTTAATATGTTTAATTAAAAAAACACAAGAACAAAAACCAGTCAGCTCCATCTGACGGCTAAATAAAGCATTAGGACTGCCAACTAATTAAAGTGTGGATCTCCAGGTCCATGAAAGTTTTGTTGGATCATGATCTACATCAAAATGATAATTGGTTGCTGTATCTAAAGTCAAGAGAATTAGCACCTTTCTTCTTCAACTGATGATATAACTGTTGAAAATATGCTAATCTTGACTGGAGTATAAATTAACTCCACAGACACAGTAATTACAGAGCTAACTGGGCTTCATTGTTGCAGCTAAGGTCCTCGGCCCTCTCGCTGAAAATTAACTGCCATGACACTCGCCTACACAAAACCGCCAGCTCCCGGGAGGCTCAAGAGCGCTTTCATCTGCAAGCGGCTCTGTCAGTAACCTGCTCACATCCTGATGGTCTCTCGTTTGTCTTCATGTAAATGAGAGATGCCGAAAGAGTAGGTGTGTAAAAACTTCAGGCCAAACTCAAACACTGATGAAAATAAGATGGTGTGGGTGGGCCCCAGCGTACACAATCCTCTGCTGGGTGGGCTTGCCAACAGTTCTCCCTCTAGGACACCAATATCCTGCACTCAATTGTATTCATATGACACTGACAATTGAGTAGTGTGTGCAGCAGCAAATGTGGCATTATTTTAAAAACAAACAGCAAATACTTCAAATTAGCAGGTTAAAAGGCATATTGAACTTTTCACATATCTAGTTGTTTTGTTTTTTGTTTTTGTTTTTTTGTTTTTTCAGAAATACACAAAGCATTTAAAAAAACTGTTGTGTCTTTGATACAGAGTTACCATTTTAGAGATGCGGAGATACAGTATAACTAAGACAAGGTGAAACATTTAGGAAGACTTGGAACTGAAAACACAAACTGATTCTGAAATCAGAAAGCTAGGAACAAAGAAGCTAACATTCCTACAAAATAATATTTAGAGTAGACAATTTAGAGTATTTAGTGTTGTAAAGAAGAAAGGTCATGCTTGCAGGAAATTGGGTTTCAACCTACATTGATTATTGTTTTAAAGGTGCCTGTGTATTTACAAGTGAGGACTATGGAACAGGCACAAAGGAATAACAGGCAGAAATTATGTTTCAAATGGGGGCCTTTAATGATTTACCAAATCAAAGCAATTTGATATGGCTTAGGCTGATCCCATTCATGACAGGAATATCATTTTGCCAAGCGTCATAACTTGCAAGCATATACAAGAAACATACCACATACATCCCAGGAGCAAACCTGCATGTTATAACATGGTCTAGCATGCCCTGGTCACAGTATGTTCACTTACACAGATAATTCCCACCTGGAAATTGCAACAAAGTCTGGTTTAGTTTTTTTCCAAAATCTGTATGAAGAAGACTGGAATTGTCAGTTTTGTGAAATGTCCATTATCATTGACGCAATAACAAAATATGATGTTCATGTTCAAATGTCAAACTGGTGAGATTTGTTGATTGCCCCCAAAATCACAAACTGCACCAAAGTTGCAGCAAGACACAGGGTCTTTTGATGATCGTTTCACTTGGTGTTCCAATAAAAAATAAATATATATTTTTTTAAACTTGTCGTCATAATATGCCATGGTACAATAATGACATTTTATTACATTTTCTCATTGTAACACCCAAATAATTGACAATGGAAGAGTCCGATAGCCATTAATTCATATGATTAATATGTTTAAACTTGCAACATATGAATGTTTCATAATGAATAATGAATATCATCCTTTGTCATTCTGCTTTTTTCTGTCAATGACAATGGACATTGCGCAAAACTGACGATCCCAGTCTTCTTCAAACACATTTAATTAAAATAATCTGTTAATACAAATGTCAGATATCAAAAGACGATTGGCACAAAAAACTGGGTTAAACAAGTCTGGGTCATAGCCCACTGTAATCTTTAAAAAATACCTTTGAATATCAGCACATTTCTACAATTAACAATAAGAATCCTGCATTTAAATCAGCCACTAAAATGGACATATCCAAACGCGACTTGAAGGTTTTTTCACAAGCCAACATTGACAACACTGCTTCATGAAAAATGATTTAATTTACTTATCGCACACAGGGCTGAAGCACAGACAACTGGTTTTAATCTAACCCGGAGACTATACTTTGTCAATCTGTCCTGCTGCTGAAGGGTTGTATTGCTGAGCAAATACTGACTGAGCATTTAGAGTGTTAAACTTGGAGACATGACTGCCAGCCCTATACTGTTTTCAGGTCAGCTTCTAGAGCAGCCTGTCAAAACCAGAAGCCACTTCCAAAGACAGAATTAGAATTAGACTGAGGGTAAGCAAAGTGTCACTTCAGTCTCACGGTTTAGGTTTCGGCTATGCAGATGCCATTTTTCTTCATTAGCGATTAATTATTTATAACATTCCATTGTGACTGCTCTTCCAAATATGGCAGTACTCTGACCTACATTTTTCCATTTACTGAATTTAGATCAAACTCCACATTATCAATTCCAGAGATTTATCTTGCAGTGTTACTACAGGTCATGGCACATTGGTATGAAAACATGGAAGTATGGAACCAAACATCCTTATGCCCAAGAGATTGCCACTGTCAAAAGACGATGCAACAGAGAAAATAGGCTATGTGCACCAGTACAAGAATGTGACTGCAACATGACCACATGACACACATGCAACAAATTAGACAGCACACACAGTACCAAGCTAGGTAGTCCAGCAATTAGTTTTTTTTTTTTTTACACTACCTTCACTTCACTCACATATGCGGTGAAGCCATATATCGATTTGGCCTGCCCTCAATTCTGTTCTGTAATGCCAATAAGATCAATTATTAACACATGCTCAATGCTGATATGTACACGTGTACAGAATATCTATGATACAGCACCCTCTCAATGGAGTAGAGCTGGTCGAATCCAAAGTTGTACACAAGTGAAACAAGACCCTTCATTTAATATACTAATCCATACTTTGTATCTTGCCATTATAAAGAACTGTAGTCTCATAATTCCCCCGTACCGTATCAAGCCTGGAAACAGTGTTTCCACCTCCACTACCAAGATATTCCACACTGTGACCAGTTGCTGTGTGAAAAAAAACTTCCTAATATCTGTTCAGAATTTCTCTATTGCCAATTTACATTTGTGCCCTTTCGTTTTGCTAACCGAACTCACCGGCTACAATTCACTTTGTTAATTCCTTTAATGAATTTAAAAGCATCAAGGAAATCCCCCTAAATCTAATTTTACTAAGATTAACTAAGCAATTTAAATCTAACCTCTTAACTCTTATCTTTTATACATATAATCATTCTGGTTGCCCTTCTCTGAACCTTTTCCAGGGCCTCTAAATCTTTCTTATAGTGAGACCCCCAGAACTCCAAGAGTGGTCGAAAAGTATTCTATAAGGAGAGTATAACTTCCTTAGACTTTTTTTCTTTTTTTTACTGCTACCGCACATTGACTATAACCTGAAAGGCTTTGATCAACTATTACCATCAAGTCTTTTTCAACTCAAGCACTTTCCAATTTTGTACCACCCATTAAGTAATTCTGCTTTATGATTGTATTTCCCTAAATGTAGAACTTTACATTTAGTTGCATCAGATTTCATTTGGCAGGTTTCCGCCTACTTCTGGATTCTGGTTAAATCTTCAGTAGATTCAATCTTTAGTAGATTCCAAACTGTCCATTAAACCACCTAGTTTTGTATCATCTGCAAATTTAACAAAATTACTTTTAATGCCTCTGTCAAGGTCATTAATGTAAATGAGGAATTGCAGTGGCCCCAGCACCAAACCCTGTGGGAACCCCACCATCCCCAGCACCGGACCCACTCTGGAATGGCTCCAGTAATTCCTAAATTCCAGTACATCTAAACATACAATGTCATCAGCCCTGCTAACATCAAAACACTTGATAGCTTCCTTAAAGAATGCCAAAAGGTTTGTCAGGCATGACCTACTCTTACACAAACCATGTTGGCTATCCCTTATCATGTTATTATTTTCAATAAATAATTAAACTTTGTCTCTAATGATAGATTCCAGTATTTTACATGTGATGACTGTAAACACACGTTCGACTGGCAGGCCTAGGACAGGTTTCCTAGATCAGTACAGTCCCCTTACTCACACATTGGTATTATATGAGATTGTTTCCAGTCATCCAGTATTTCTCCAGTTTGTAAAGACTGTCTAAAAATACTTGCCAGTGGTTTAGAAATTCTCACTTATCTCTCGGTACCCTTGGGAATATGCCATTGGGACCTGCTGCCTTATTTGTCTTTAGTAAATGTAATTTATCTAGTATTTCTTAATCCCTTATCTAACCATTTAAGGCATCAGCAATATCTTTATTCTTCTACAGCAGTTCTCCTTTGTTAATGCACTGAACCTCCTCCTTTACTTTACTTAACTTTTCCGACTACAGTATTGACACTTTTGGATTGCATTTTGCATCTTGTAAAATTATCCTTTAAAATAGCCTCTAGTCTCAGCTAAGGTCAGTGTTAAAGAGACTGGGCAGAAATGGGATTAATGGTGTAGTAGCAAGGCGGAAACCACAGATAACCAAGGCAAGCATCAATGCCTGTTGCATATTTGGGATATGCAATGCTCTCCAAGCCTATTGGGATAACGTCCTATGGACTGATGAATCAAAACTGTTTGTTTTTTTTTGGACAACACAGGTCCCTTTTTGTCTTGAATGCAATATTTCACAGTAGGAACATCAAAAATGGTGGTGGTAGTATGATGGTGTGTGGGGATGGTTTGCTGCCTCAGGACCTGGGTAACTTGCCATTATTGAAGAAACCATGAATTCTGCTCTGTACCAGAAAATTGATGCTCAAAAACCTACCACTTAGACTGAATGAAATTAGTTCTGCAAAAGAGTGGCTAAGATTCCTTCCCACAGATGAGAAAGCCTGGTGTCAAATTATAAGAGGCATTGGTTGCAATTATTGCTGCGAAAGGTGGTGCAACGACTTAAGTTTAAGGGAGCAAACTTCTTCATGGGGGTGATATGACTGTTCAATAACTGTTTTTAATCAAATAAATTAAATTATTATTTTTAAATAAGTATCATGTTTACTCGGATTCCCTTCATCTAAGCTTAAATTTCGTCAAGATCTGAGACCATTCCATCAGACAAATCTGCAAGGAGGCTAAAATTTTAAAGGAACTGTATGCATATGTAAAATCACAAAACTAAACCATGGCAACTCAAATTCACAATTGTTAACGCATATATGACAAATTAAGCATCCCACTTGCGCCTGTCCAGTTAGTTAGCTAGTAAGCTATTTCATGTATTATTCAACATTAGTCGAATCAATTACTATTAATACATATACAATTATTATAGTTGTCGTTAACATAAAAAGTTAAGTTTACGTCTAAACTTCAGAGCTAGTAGAATAAAGGACAATTAGTATATATACAATTATTGCATCCTTACGTCTAAGCTTCAAAGTTTTCCAAATTCGCCGCACAAGTTCACTCAACTTTCAGTAACGTTAGCTAGTTTGCTAGCTAGTGTAACAATCAGATTGTTATGGGGAAACAACCATTACCTCGCAATTACATGACTAGCTAACTTATAAGATCAACACTGCGAGGTACTGGTAACTAGTAAGTAGAGTTTACTTTGGTTAGGCTGGTGTTCCTGATTATCAGCTAGTAACCTAGCAGTTGGGTAGACAGCTGTCTATTTTGTCAGGGAGGCGAGTTAATGCGAGTTGCCGTTAACTTTAGCATCTAGACTGACTTAATTCTCTTAGCTAGCTAGCTAACGTTACCTTCACTCTTGATATAAAAAAACAGGTAACGTTTACGTTGGCTATCAAACATCATTAGCTCAGTAGCAACGTAGCCAACGTTACCAGTCGTGAGGTTGCTAGCCCTAGCTATATTAGCTAGCTAACGTTTTCAAACAGGGAAGCCTGCTATCCAGCAATAAAAGTATCTTAAGTTAGCCCATATTATTAGCTAACGTAGTTATACACGTAGCCAACACTGGCAAGTGAAGCTTGATTATCTACTTACTTAAGTAGACTAGTTAAGTTAGCTAATGTCAGCTAATATATTTTTTTCCACCACGTCACCATTAATGCTAGCTAGCTAGTGTACTTAACATTTTGCCTAAAAGTTTCAAGACAAGAGAGTAACTAGAAAACTCCAGGCAGTAGTAGCCTACCTAGAGCTAGCCAAATACACTTTGCCGAACTATAGCTGGTTAGCTTGCTAGCTATATTGCTTCAAAAACACCGGACTAGGCTAATTTGTTGGCAAGCAATTAATTAAACATAGCTAGCTACATATAGAACAAAAATACAATGTTCGACAATAGTGATATCTTTACGTTAGGTCAAATAGTTTCTGACTACCAAGTAACGTTAACTTGGAAATGTTGGTCCCACTTGAAAATAGCTAGCTAACGTTTAGAGTAGCTGCAATTTTGCGCGCTTAGCCTCCCGCTCCTCAGATCCCCTCCCCCCTGCCTAAGAACAGTAGCTTGCATCCTGTGTATGTTTAAACTGCGCCATTGCGGCCTACTCCAGGGGCCAGCAGCAGCGCGCTCGCTCCCGCACCCGCCGCCATGTTCCCCCGGCCGCACAAACGCCATTTTTTCGGGCCGCCATACTGGACCGGGGGAACATGGCGGCGCCCATCAACACATAAAAACATGGCTTCCCTTCCAAACCAAAACATTTCAATCGGACTACCTTTAAGCATCCATGGAAAACTTTAAAAAATACTTCTGACAGTAGGCTAGTCCACATCGAGAAAATCTAGGCTGGCAGAGGAGGACAACGCCCTTGCAGGCCCGCTTTGTTAGCATAGACAGAACAATGCACAGAAAAGACAAATATCCATGATCAAAACAGCTACTCACCCGAAGCCCACATCGTAACCGAAAACTCTCCTTCCAGTGTCTTTATTTGCACCTGTTTTTGTTCCCATTTTCTACCGCTTGCCTCTGCTGCACTCAGGTAGCTTTTTTTACCCGCTTTCTTTCCACTACCGCCTCCCCCTTTCTTCATTCGTCCCATTGAGCTCTTCCCGGCTACAGTCACCAAAGTCTGCTCGATATATTCCTCCTCTGCTGCAGGCACTGGGACAGGTATGAGGATTTGGTCCTCATACCCGTCATCTGCACGGAGGTCCGAATCATCCCCGCCGACCACCTCTTCCCTGGTCTGGACCAAGATCACCTCTTGGTGATGGTGAATATGATTCGGATCGTCAGTGACCAGCGGCTGTAAGGCGATCATGGGCTGGTGCTCGTCGTCATCGTCACCCCCGACCACCGTTGTTTCAATAGTCTCCACTTCTATTTCGTGGAGTTCCACTATCTCGGCTGGCATTTCTGTGCCATCTGTTTCAATGTAGAGCGTATCGCCCGATGCCATATTGGATTCCCCCCAGAAAGCTCTCTCAGTAGCTCTGTTCTATTGCCGATCCCCCCTCTCCTGTCTCTCCCTTCCTCCTTCTTCGACAACACAAACTCAGCTCAGTCCCATGACAAGTCCCGTTCGCCACTATGCTCTAAATTCAAAGTCTCGCGAGACAAGAGCTCATAGCCTACTGACCGTGCCATAGTAATGTAGGTACGCTTCGCTCTTTATCCTTACAAAATGTTACCAGGGTTATAGCAAATTATAAGTGGTTTTAACTGGACAAAACAGGTTATTGACAATAAATACTTGGTTTAGCCATTTGTAATGACAAGGAATCGCTCCACCGGATTGAAGCTCTAAGATCATTTTGATCATTTCAGAGGTGTAGCCAACGTCTAACTTACATCAAATAATAAAGAGAGAAATACTATTTCAAATGTCAAATCTATTGGTAAAAGCAGTTATTTTTTAATATTTCATAACGTTTTCGATTTTAAAGATTTCAAGGTACGATTTTCATATCTAACAACTTCTACACTGATCTTGTGTCTGTAGACAATTCCCATGCATTGTCAATCTTTTAAGCATTGAACTAATTTTAAGCATAAAATTTGTCACAAATATGGAATATAACAATAATACAAACAAACTTCACAGGTTTACACTTGTATATCCAATAAAGGTACTTCTGTGTGATCTTTAGGTTGTATTAATTGACATCTGAGGTTCACAAACAGGTCTGAGGACCCCCAGAGGTTTGTAACGGAATCAGAAGACCCTAGATCAAATTAATTTGTTCTTAAAAACAGTATTTTAGAAACATTTATGGAGGCTGAACCTGCTACCAGAAAAGAGACTAATTTAAAACTTTTATGTTCAAAACAAATTTTGGCATACAGAAATGCATCCCAGTCAGTAGATGTGCTCCTAAATTATTATTCTGGTTAGTACACATCAATTTTTAGTAGCAAATGCTCCTAAAATGGGAGTCCTGTACTGTCAGCAGTTCTTGCAGACTCCAGCACTCATTGTGGTGGCTATGGCTCATCCTTGTCTTGTACCCTCCTGAGGCTTTATTGGCTGCGATAGTTTATGTTTAGGCATAGGCAGTAGGTTTTATATACACTATCTTGTTTTCAGTTACATTTTGTTTTGATGAAGAACTACCAGCTCACATGAGCAACTGCTTTTTCCCCATCCAGTGAGCTGTGGGAGTGTTGTATAATTCCATGAGGAATATATTACATTGAAGAATCACCTAGTATTTCCTAATGAATGGTGTCTTTTTACATTGTTCGCTCAGTCCCACAAATCATTTTTACAAATAATGTTGAGGCTGATGTTTAGCAGTACAGTGACATGGTTGTGATTCCTGAGAAATATGGAAGATTGGGGTGTTTTGTTATCAAGTCTCAGTATGTGAAGGATTATTGTTAGTTTTCATAGATTGCGATAAACAGGAAGAAGCACAAGCAACCATGCAACCATCTAACCCATGCACTTGTAATATACAGACTGAACTATTGCAATTGGCTTCTAACAGGTATCCCAAATCTAGCTGTCAACAAACTACAACTAATCCAAAACTCATACTGCTAGATTGTTAACCCACACGAAACTACATGACCAAATCACTGCAGTTCTCCACAAGCTCCACTGGCTCTGTTAAATTCAGAATTCAATTTAAAATCCCTTTTTTACATACAAAGCCCTCCACAACTAGGCCCCCACCTATCTCTCTGACCTCCTGCTGTCCTACTCATCCTCCTGCTCATTGCACTCTTCCTCTTCTGGCCTACTTACGGTCCCAACCTCACGCTTCTCCTCACTTGGTGATCGGCCATTCAGCTGTGCAGCACCTAAACCCACCTCACATTCACACCTCCGACTCACTCTCTTAATTCCGGAAACATTTTAAGACCCACTTATTCAGAATAGCGTACATACAAGACATTATTCAATGACATACTCATACACACAAGCACTTACATGCATACTTTTACGTTAAAAAAACATTGTAAACATGTATATAGATATTTAAAAAATATTCTTTTTTTTCCAGTAATCTTGCTCTGTAAATTGGTCCATCATAGTGCATCTGCCTAGCCAATAGATAACCTAGTGACACTGAAAACAAATCCTAGCTTCATTTACATTACATTATTGGCATTTGGCAGACACTCTTATCCAGAGTGACGTACAGTTGATTAGACTAAGCATGAGACAATCCTCCCCTGGAGCAATGCAGGGTTAAGGGCCTTGCTCAAGGGCCCAACGGCTGTGCGGATCTTATTGTGGCTACACCGGGATTAGAACCACTGACCTTGTATGTGCCAGTCATTTACCTTAACCACTACGCTACAGGCCGCCCTGTATAAAGCAAATTAATATTACAGCAAGTCATAGTTTGAACCAGATCACCTAAATCATGATTACATTTAATAGTAAACACATTAATGTGTAACGTGTAATGTGTAATGTGTATCCTTCAAGATAGACAAATTGAAGGAAAGCTTGCCAGACTGTAACAACATGCTTTAGCTGTTGACTTCATTTTGACAGATGCGCTCCATAAAACCATTTCCTTCAACAAACACTTTCATTTACATACAGACTGAAATTCCCAGCTCATCTTACCCCAATGGGGCTGAGCAGGTGCTGCTGTACAGGGGCTGTATTTTATCTGGAAGGGAATGTGGAAAATGTTGTGTACAGTATCTGAATACCTTAACTGTTGACTACCATGCACTCATGCTCCAGCAGATGGAGCCATTGCACTCAACAGCCACATGGAACACAAACCCTCCACAGTCTTCTCCTTGGAATTCTCCATGGAATCAAAATCTCTTAATCACAAAAGCAAATAGTCCATAAAGGAAAATAGACTTCACATTTCTTTATGTACTTTGAAAAAGTGGGGCAGTCTGTAGCCAAGTGGCAAAGGTACATGACTGGGACCCATGAGGTTGGTGGTTTAAACCCCAGATGTACAGCTGTTGGGCCCTTGAGCAAGGCCCTTAACCCCCATCTCTCTAGGGGGATTGTCCCCTGCTTAGTCTAATAAACTGTAAGTTGCATTGGATAAAAGTGTCAGCTAAATAATAAATAGTTCATTAGTTTACCAAACTGACTTCCATCAGAAATGTGTGCAATGTATTTATTGTAATATAACTGTTCATTTGAACGAACCCAACATACCACAAACCAAAACATAAATTAATGTTGTTTTCTTTTTCATGTCATGTGACATTTTTATGAAAGATTTCATTTGCAGCCTTTGTCATTTACAGTGCATCCGGAAAGTATTCACAGCGCTTCACTTCTCACATTTTGTTATGTTACAGCCTAATTCCAAAATGGAATAAATGCATTTTTTTCCTCAAAATTCTACACACAACACCCCATAATGACAACATGAAAGACATTTGAGATTTTTGCAGATTTATTAAAAATAAAAAACTAAGAAATCACAGCCTTTGCTCAATACTTTGTTGATGCACCTTTGGCAGCAATTACAGCCTCAAGTCTTTTTGAATATGATGCCACAAACTTGGCACACCGATCTTTGGGCAGCACCTCTCAAGCTCCATCAGGTTGGATGGGGAGCGTCGGTGCACAGCCATTTTCAGATCTCTCCAGAGATGTTCAATCGGATTCAAGTCTGGGTTCTGGCTGGGCCACTCAAGGACATTCACAGAGTTGTCCTGAAGCCACTCCTTTGATATCTTGGCTGTGTGCTTTGGGTCGTTGTCCTGCTGAAAGATGAACCGTTGCCCCAGTCGGAGGTCAAGAGTGCTCTGGAGCAGGTTTTCATCCAGGATGTCTCTGTACATTGCTGCATTCATCTTTCCCTCAATCCTGACTAGTCTCCCAGTTCCTGCCGCTGAAAAACATCCCCACAGCATGATGCTGCCACCACCATGCGTCACTGTAGGGATGGTATTGGCCAGGTGATGAGCGGTGCCTGGTTTCCTCCAAACAAGACGCCTGGCATTCACGCCAAAGAGTTCAATCTTTGTCTCATTAGACCAGAGAATTTTGTTTCTCATGGTCTGAGAGTCCTTCAGGTGCCTTCTGACAAACTCCAGGCGGGCTGCCATGTGCCTTTTACTAAGGAGTGGCTTCCGTCTGGCCACTCTACCATACAGGCCTGATTGGTGGATTGCTGCAGAAATGGTTGTCCTTCTGGAAGGTTCTCCTCTCTCCACAGAGGAACGCTGGAGCTCTGACAGAGTGACCATCGGGTTCTTGGTCACCTCCCTGACTAAGGCCCTTCTGCCCCGATTGCTCAGTTTAGACGGGCAGCCAGCTCTAGGAAGAGTCCTGGTGGTTCTGAACTTCTTCCATTTACGGATGATGGAAGCCACTGTGCTCATTGGGACCTTCAAAGCAGCAGAAATTTTTCTGTACCCTTCCCCAGATTTGTGCCTCAAGCCAATTCCTTTGACTTCATGCTTGGTTTGTGCTCCGACATGCACTGTCAACTGTGGGACCTTATATAGACAGGTGTGTGCCTTTCCAAATCATGTCCAATCAACTGAATTTACCACAGGTGGACTCCAATTAAGCTGTAGAAACATCTCAAGGTTGATCGGTGGAAACAGGATGCACCTGAGCTCAATTTTGAGCTTCATGGCAAATGCTGTGAATACTTATGTACATGTGATTTCTTAGTTTTTTATTTTTAATAAATTTGCAAAAATCTAAAAAAAAACGTTTTCCACGTTGTCATTATGGGGTATTGTGTGTAGAATTTGGAGGGAAAAAATTTAATTTAATCAATTTTGGAATAAGGCTGTAACATAACAAAATGTGGAAAAAGTGAAGCGCTGTGAATACTTTCCGGATGCACTGTATATGAGCCATTTATATAACTGGATTAAACCAAAGTTCTGATTCTTTTTTGGTTTGTAAAAAGCCACCATTATAGTTTGCTTTTAATTCTTGGATTAATTTTTGGCACAGCCAGCACCTTATATGAAGCACCAATGTGTACAAAAGTTTTTTCTTTCCTTCTTTTTCCATACAACTATGTTCAACTGTAGAGAAATATACACTAGTGATTAATACAGACAGCGCCAGTTGGCAGGCCTCAGTGTTCTGTATCATTTCCAGCAGGAAATCTTTCAGCACTTCATCCAGGAAGGGAGAAAATGTCAAAAACATGAATTATTTTCATGAAAAGTTCCACATTGAAAACTGTGTAGCTGCATACACCATCTTACCTATACCAACATTACACGTCGTAAAGAGATCAGCATATAAAGTGTAAAGCAAATGAGTGCTCTCATAAAGAGCTATGGTGAAATACTGAATATTCATGCTGCCATTCACTCTGATCAAATCTGTTTCTTGTTAATTTAAGTATGAAAACTATCCAGAACAGGAAATAAAAGGACATTTCAGTTCCAACTTTTAATGGCAAGGACAGAAAGGAATGTCCAGTTGTAAAACTAAACAAGTTTATCAAAACCATTTTACTAAAGTTGTGAGAAATGTCAGACTGCCTAAAAATGATCGGTTCTTTAAGAACTGAAAGGTAAAATCAAATCAATTTACACAAAATATCTGATGTAGTTTTCGCCGTATACAAAAGTGAAACTGGTGGGCGAAGCATAGCAATGTTTCTGCATGTCTTTCATCCTGCTGAACACAATGCACTGCACGGTGCAAGAGCCAAGAGACGGAGCGCAGCGGGAAGGGCTTAAAACTCCATCACATGCGTCGAGAGTCCCTCGCTATCCATCAGCAGGGCTTGTTTCTCTCCGTAGACCCCATACCGGACCACCACCCCGGCCTCCGCGCACTTGCTGGAGGAGGCTTGCTGGCTCTCCAGCTGAGTCACAAAGCTGGCGTAGAGCTGGAGCCCCTTGGGGCTGTCGAGATTGTTCGGGTAGAGCATGCTCCGTCTCTTGGCCTGTCCCCCCAGCGTGTCCTGGGGCACAACGAGCACGCTCCCAGGCAGCTCCAGCACCGACGCCTGCTTCCCCGGGCCCACCTCGAAAAGTTTCACGTTCAGCAAGGCCCTCACTGTGGGGGGACACACAGAGACCCAGGAGCATCACCAACTGATGTGCGATCTGTTGCACCGCCCAGTGGAACAGAAAACTGCCTGAAGCAAAGACCTACTTTATACAGTCAGTGCCAAGGCCTTGCAGCATGTTGTACCGACTGGAATGTATCTCCATCATTGATCTCCATCAGTGATTGTGACAGTAAATTGTCATCTATTCAACCGTCTGTCAAAATCTCTATATCCAAAAAAAACTAAAGTGGGCTCCAGAATTATTGGCGCCCCTGACTGGTAATGCACAAAAAAATACTGAAAAATAAACACATTACAAATTATTGACATAAACTCAAAATGCCAACATGGAAACTACTTTATTAAGGTTTCATAATTATTGGCACCGCTGGTTTAGTGCTTGGTGCATCCACCTCTGGCTGGGATAAGAGCATGTAGACTTTCCCCTATAATGATTGATAAGGTTAAGGATCACATTTGGAAGAATTTTGGGCCTTAACCTTGTAAAGCATCAACAAATGCCAGCGTGAGGCATATTTCACATGCATAATGTAATATGTTAATAATGAATGGCCGTATAGCAATAAGTCATTTGTGCTTGTCGAGATGAGATGAGCATCTACAAACTATATATTTACATATTTGTAATGAGACCAAAATAGATACTAATTTATTGCACACATTATGCCTTTTCTAGGGGTGGATAGTCCCAAGATAATTTTCTGAAGTCTGTTAATGACAATATTTTAACATTTAACAGTTTTTTCATGCTTATCCTTGTAATTACTATAACAAGCCTCAACATGATCCAACTACTGGGCTAGAAACTCAGTTGACTTAATACAGAAATTTGAATAGCCTGCTTACTATTCAGTCATGTATAGCAATTTAATCATCTTCAGATTAGGTAAGCATTACAGTACCTAAAAAGATGGATAACCATGCATCACAACATATACATACCCAGCTTTAAGGGCAAATATGGTGCAAAGTGCAGTAGAATTAAAGCAAGTTAGCTGTCAGTTAATGCAGTAAGGTTAAAGTATTATGTATTATGGTTCAGATAAAGTTAAAGCTGTGGAGCAGAGTCTTGAGAACCAAACTTACCCATTTTTGGAATCAGCTTCTCTGTGGCTCCTTTGAAAAAACAGATATATACCACCATTCCTTTGTGAATCTGTGAATTTAAGAAATATGAGACCTGTTAAAATGGTCTAGGTTCTGGGAAGAAATAATAGCATCACCTGATCCCCTCATATCCCAAAACCCCTTGAGACAACTTTGAAAAAGTTGTCATTGTATATCTACAGTGGATACATGCACAGGACCCTCGTTGGTTTTGCATAATCAAATGCACCATGACGTTAACAAAATAGCCATAAGGAAAACCTATGCAATATGTGAAGCTGCGGCGTTTCATTAGCACTACTGTACAAACAGCATTCTTGTCAATAAGGCCAATTCTCAGGTTGAGTGCATCCTTCTCCTTGGCGGACTGTTTATTAAAAGGTGAAGTTCACTACCTCCACCCATTCCGCAAAAGGGTCCCCCTCCACCGCTTTGACTCGGAGCCGGGCGTACTGACACTGCTGGACCGCCATCCTGGCGTGCAGAGGGGCCGCGCCCTTTTTCCTGGACTCCCCGTCGTCTTCGGCCGAGGCCTCGGGCAAGGCCCCATCCCCGTCCACGCCGCACCCCACCTTGCCCTGTGCCTGCCACGTCTTCATCACGGTGGGGTGCGGCAGGGCCTGCTTGAAGCTGCTGCGCACGTAGTTGTAGGCCTTGGGCGACAGGAGCCGGAGCTTGAAGGCGAAGGCCTTCAGCTCCTCCGTGTACTCCATGGAGGCCCTCTTCTCCCCCAGCATCCTCTTCATCAGCTCCTTGGGCACGCCGCTGAAGTTCTGCTCCACCATCTCGGCGCAGCTGGGTGGGGCGGCGGTCTCCTTGCGCAGCTCCTTCACCTCAGTCTTCAGCTTGGCCACGTCGCGGTGCCACCTCCGCACCTTCTGCTGCTCCGTTTTCAGCTTCTTCCTGCAAGCCTCCAGCTTGTCCGTGACGTTGATGCACCTCCTCTTCAGCCTCACCGGCGACTCGGTCACGGCGTACTGGTGGTCCGTGGGCAGAAGGGATTTGGGCTGCACCTGCGGGACATAGCTGAAGTAGGTGAGGACGTTGGGCTGGTATTCCACCGCCGTCACGGTCATCAGGGACTTTGGCACCGATACGGATTGTCCTTTTAGGAATGAGGGAAGCCCCGGTTTGGAGCTGCTGCTGGTATCATTTTTTCTGGGCTCGGGGTCTGGAAGAGGGGCGTCGGTTGATTTTGATTTATTCAGGCTTGAAGGAGGGTCTGTGTTGGGGGCCTGCTTGGTTTGTGCGCTTGCCTTGGTGGTTTCTGGGGCTGCCTTGGTTTGTGGGCCTGCCTTGGTGGTTTTCGAGCCTGCCTTGGATTCTGGGCATGCTTTGGATTCTGGGCCCGCCTTGGATTCTGGCCCTGCCTTGGATTCTGGCCCTGCCTTGGATTCTGGGCCTGCCTTGGATTCCGGGCCTGCTGTTTTGGGGCGGCCAACCTTGGCTGGTCTCCCCCGTTTCCGACGGGGGGGTTTTTGCACTTCCGTTGGTTCGCACGCCTCCATCTCAAACAGCTGAGATTTCTGCAAATGCAGTAAATGCAGAGAGATAAAATAGCCAGTGTTCACATGGGCCATGTAATTAGCAACACAATGCAATATTGCATTATTCAGTCAACCAAAAAGTAAAAGATTTTTTTGGACTGTTTACGCTTTTAAATAACAGTAGCGATTGTTACATCAGCAGTAGAATGTGCAGTTAAGGACACTCTGATCACATTTGCGATCTTAAACTTAAGGGTTAATGATACCTTTCGGGGGAAAAGGACAATTGTTGGAACAGCGTCTGTCCTGATGCGTGTGGTCTGACCAGTCCTGTCGAAACAGTCTTCTTTAAAGTGGCGTGAGCACAGGACTGAATTTGGCGTTGGGGTCCAGTGGTCTTTCTGGGTGATACGGATCCAGATTTTGAGTCTCTCCGGTTGCTTCAATGGGAACCTAAACCCCACGAGCAGCATGTCAAATATGTAAAAACAAAATTCAATAAGGATCAATTAAAGTTGTAGTTAGGGGTCAAAAGCATGGTGGCCCCTCTTATCAAATACAGAACTATTGGCACCCTTAATAAAAATTGAGGAAAAAAAGGTTGGATATACTAAACAAAATGGATAATGATCTATATTTTATGTTAAAACATACGAGAAAACTACTCAGAGAGCACTTTATTAGGGAGTTATTAGACTTATTTTTTTTAGACTTATTAGTCTTATCCACTTAAAAGGTTTGACATGTTGTGTGTTTAAAGATGCTCTTCTGCATACCACTATTGTGTGGTCATTTGCATTATTGTCACCTTCCTGTCAGCTTTGACCAGGCGGGCCCTTCCCCATTGACCTCTCTCATTAATAAGGTGATTTTGCCCACAGAACTGCTGCTCACTGGATTGTTTTTCGTTTTTTCGCACCATTCTCTGCAAACTCTGAGACTGTTGTGCATGAGAATCCCAGGAGATCAGCAGTTTCTGAGATATTCAAACCCTGTCTGGCACAAACAATCATTCCATAGTCAAAGTCACTTAGATCACATTTCTTCCCCATTCTGACATTTGGTCTAAAAACGGCTGAACCTATTGACCATGTCCGCATTTAGTTCCTGCCACATGATTGGCCAATTAAATATTTGCATAAACAAGCTGGTGTACAGGTCTACCTAATAAAGTGCTCAGTGAGTGTATATACTTTTATTTATTTTATTTATTTTACATCTACCGTCATGTTTCAATGTTTTTTATTTAGTAATCAATTTTTTTCTGAAAAACCACAGGTGCCAAAATTAGTACCAATAACTGTGGAACCTGTTTTTTGGGGAAATACATTTTTATTAGAAAAATGTAAGATTTTGGTTGATTCCATTGAATCATTAATAAAGCGCACTACTTCACGCATGTTGGAAAATAAAGCTTATGTCTATACTGTATTTTATTTTATAGTTTTAGTTTTTTTTGCATGTTTATCAAGGGTGTCAATAATTCTGAAGCCCACTGTATGTCCCATCACTTTTCCACCTACCCATACCCATATTAACAAACAATAGTGAACTGGTCTGAGCAGTGTTAACATAAAAGCTAAACTAATGCTAATTAATTCTAATCAATTTAAAAATCGGCACCAAAGTTGACACGTTTACAGAACATATGTTCTCGTACTTTAAGTGTCAATGCAACAACACTCACTATCTCAGCCATACTTAAAAAATGGTCTATTAGCATCCGTTCCATTTGCCATACGACAAGGTGATGTAGCTACGTGAATATTTTATCAAAATGAGTAGATTAAGTATTTAACATTTACACATTTTTGCCCTTTCTGGAGAGACAGTGAAAATAAATGGCATGCAATTCTTTCACTGAAATTTTTATTTATTTATTGCAAAACACAACTTTCTAATGTTAGGTTGTTGACATTTTGGTCTGTAGTGTATGTACTACCATGCTACAAGCACACACTACCAAGTAATAACAGTTAGCAAGCTAACGTCACCATCTAAATATTCTACGACCTGCAAGCCGGATATTGCAATGTTTCAGTTTGACACACTCATCTCACTTAGCTATGCAACGTATGCGTTTACAGCAGTCCTACCTGTGAAATGTCACTTTGCTGTTGTCTTTATTACATCCAGTACGAGCATTGCATTTGAATGCAGAGCACACAGGCATGGCCCGCAGAAGTTCGCGCCACAGCTGTGTGACCTGTCACGCACCGTCTTAACTTTTTGCTCTTTTTGTCAGTATGAAGTTGCATGAATTATCTGCTTTATCAGATTTAGTTTTCCTTTAAAAACTAGAAGCACTTGAGTACCAATATGGCGGAAAATCGCTTCACCAAAGATTTTACAGGCTAGCCTCTTCCTCTCTGCTTCAACCTTAAAACAAAACTTCCTCTGTTGTGGTGTAACCGAATAACCGACCCCCGAAAACTGACATCGGGAGTTAAACGGTCCGTACAAACTTTTTTAAAGTCTAAAAAGGAAGATTAATCACTGGTTTACGTGATATTAATTGTAACGTTAGGTCATTTTAATGTCGTAGAACAATATATTGTGTTAGAAATCCACAGACGCAAGACATACGGGAACAATTGCAGTGTGCTCAGCTGGAGTTTAAACCGCTATACCACAGATCTGCATTCCAACTGGAATAACTAAATCTTAGTCCACAGGTTTGGATATCGGCTCCAGTTCTTATGCACATATGTGGTCTAGAGGTAGGAGCTTGTTTCACGAAAGTTGTGACGTGTGAGCCGAGGTCTGCGAGATAATATTTATAATACAAATTTCTCCTAAACTTTTTGGAGCGTTTCAAGTAGAAATCGCAATTGCAAGCGCGTCCATGTAGGCGTTCGCCTTGGCTGAAAAGGATCTTTGAGATTACGGAGCTCTTTTTCTTTTTAATGATGTTCCAAATAGTTGAATTTGTTAAGGATAAGGTTTGGCTTTTTTCTTATGTCTCATCCTTATGCTTCCTTGACTTTCATTGACACCACTCTGGCCTTTATGTTGACAAACGCCAATAACAGACTATTAAACGCCTATTGATTGAGATACTGAAAGGCCTATTATACAGTACCTGCATTAAGGTAGCAATTAGCGCAATGGTTCCAACGAAACAAACTAACCCTCAATGTGAAGAAGTGCAACTTCATGATCTTTTGTAACATAAATAAACACTACCCAAAAGAACTAGACAAAATTCTCATAAATAATGCTGAAATCAATCTAGTCCAGCAAACTAAATTCTTAGGCATCATTATTGATAGTGATCTCAAGTGGTCTAATCACATTGACCTAGTCACCAAAAGATCTTCAAGGATGCTGGGCATATTGAGAAAAGTTTGTCCCTTAGTTCACTCTTCAGCTCATCTTACTCTATATTATAGCTTCCTGTTCCCTTTCATCAATTACTGTAATATTATCTGGGCAGCGACCTATCCTACATATCTTAATAAACTACGTACAGTACAGAAGAAATACTTAAGGTTTATCTCCCACTCAAATAGATATGCACCATCCGCCCCCCTTTTAAAAAAATATAACATATTGCCGATTGAAAAAGTGAACACATACCAGATATGCATATTCATCCACAAATTCATGTATAGAAAACATGAACTTCCAGACACCCTTCAGAATCTATTTATTGCCACCTCCAATGTCCATTCACATCAAACGAGACACAGCAACAATAATCTACTCCTATCGCGCTCACAAACATCAAGACACCAGTATAATCTTTCCGTTAGAGGCCCAAAGCTGTGGAGTGAACTAAGCCCTCAACTGAGATCTATGTCCTCACATACTGTCTTTAAAAAACATTTGAAAAAATATCTAATGTCTACCTAAACTGCTACTCAATATTCATCTCAGGTATTTGTTTCTCTTCTTCTTGTATCATCCCATGTTTAGTCATCATCCTATGTTGTCTGTTTCTTTTTTCTCGTATCATCCTATGTTCAATCATCATCCTATGATGTCTGTTTCTTCTTTTTCATATCATCCTGTATTCAATCATCATCCTATGTTGTCTGTTTCTTCTTTCTTATATCATTTTATGTTTAATCATCATTCTTTGTTGTCTGTTTCTTCTTTCTTATATCATCTTATGTTTAATCATCATTCTATGTTGTCTGTTTCTTATTTCTTATATCATCTTATATTTAATTATCATCCTATGTTGTCTGTTTCTTCTTTCTCGTATCAACTGATGTTTAATCCTTAAACATTCTATTTTTCTTTTCTTTCTCGTATCAGCCTATGTTGGATATGGATTGGCTACATTTTATTTTGCCCGCTAAATGTACTAAATGTAGTAAGTGTTGGCTAGGTGTGGAGCTCTGTACAAGCCTGTTAGGGCTTCGCTCCCACCTTGCACAGATTTGTACTAAAATTTGTGCTAAATAAATAAACCTAAACCTAATTGAACACACCTGACTAATCAGAAACCCCTGTGAAGTTATTTCTCCCAAACATTATGATGCCCTGAAATGAGAGTGTTATGTATAAAAAGTACTGTAATTTCTACAGGAGCAAACCAAAATGTATAAAATGCCATTTAATAAAAGCTGAAAATGTGCACTTATAAATATAAGTGTAAGCATGTGAATATAAATTTAAGATTGTTGAGTACAGCACCAAGAAAGAATATGTATTTGTCCCAAAAATTATGGAGCTCACTCTACTCTATTATTAACCCAAAATCTGGTGGGTTTCTCAAGGGTGCTGAGATATGTCCAGACCATTAACTTCACAGTTGTAACACAATTTTTATGGTTCAACCAATTGTACAGTGGCCTTAGTATTCAGACCCCTTCACTTTTTGCACTTTATTGTGTTGTAGATTTTATTTTAAATGGATAAAATTGCCATTTTTGCCCAACAATGTAGAGTGGCCTGTAGTGTAGTGGTTAAGGTAAATGACTGGGACATGCAAGGTTGGTGGTTCTAATCCCACTATAGCCACAATAAGATCCACACAGCTGTTGGGCCCTTGAGCAAGGCCCTTAACCCTGCATCAATCTACACTCAAAGTGAAAACATGTTTTTAGACATTTTTGCAAATGTATTACAAATCAAAAACTGAAATCTCTCATTTATATAAGTATTCAGACCCTTAAACCACCATGGCTTTGATTAACCAATACAATTGTAGCACTGGCATATACTATGCAATAAAGGTTCTGGATCATACGTTACATAATGAGGGGGGCATAATTCAGTGCAATAACACACATGGATCCCAGGACTGAAGTACCCTGGTGTGCACAAGACTGGGAAATAAATCCTAAAAAACAGTTTATTATTTCAAAGGTGCAAGAGAGGCACAAGGGAGATTTGCTGAGAATAGTTTGCGTTGAAAGATGGTTTGGCTAATATGTTTGTTTTTTATTTATTTATGCAAAACATTCAAACTTCATCAGAGTGAAACAATGAAATGAAACAGCTGAAATACTTCCAACATATGTAAAAAATTGTAATTTGCATCATAAAATCAATCATTTTGTTTTTCATTTATTCTTGAACCAATAATGAATAGATTAATGGATTCATGCAAAATGCATCCCTCTTACACAACATAAGACTCATACTCACACACATGCAAAACTAGATTTTAAGTTGATTGATCAACTTCAAGGAAGAGGCAGGGCCTTTTCATTACAAGGACAGGGGTTCAAATATGGACTCTCAGTGATCACTTTATTAGGTAAACCTGTAAACCAGCTTGTTAATGCAAATATTTAATCAGCCAATCATGTGGCAGCAACTAAATGCAGATGTGCAGTATGCAGAGAATGGTGCGAAAAACAAAAAACATCCAGTGAGCAGCAGTTCTGCGGGTAGAAACGTGTTCTTAATGAGAGAGGTCAGAACAGAAGGGCCGGACTGGTCAAAGCTGACAGTAACAAAAATAACCACACATTACAACAGTGGTATGCAGAAGAGCATCTCTGAACACACAACGCATCAAACCTCTAAGTGGATAGGCTACAGCAGCAGAAGAATGAATGTCTAAAGAAATCTCACTGAGCTCACTGAGTGTATATCAACACTACATTTAAATAAACTTTTTGCCGACTTAATGCAATAGTAGACACGTTAGCTTGATTGAAAGCCATGGTTAGTTAATTAGTTGAATCAAATGCTGGGCAAAAACAAAAGCCTGCACCCACACCTCCCCTTTAAGAATACGACTGGACACCCCTGATATGAGGTAATAAATGTGTAGTGTTGGTTGGATACATTTAAATGGAATTGGTATCCTATACACCAGAAAAAGTGGTGTGTATTTCATGTCAAAGTCAAATAAATCTTTAACCTACATATATCTGCAAAATGCCATTTGAAGTGAAAATGCCATTGGGACAGACTTCATCTTACCATGGATGGATGCATCTTTAGTTTCTGCAGCTTCTACTAATATTTCTGAATGCATTCTCTGCAACAGGAAAATTTGGAGGTGTTATGCCTCGGTAACATCATTGCTTTTGGTGGGGTTTATTTGTATTTATTTGTAGGCTACAGAATGTGTGATACATTACAAATGCAAAGATAATTACAATTCACAATATTAAGTCCTGTTTTTGGCTGCCCTTTAAGAGTGACCTAAAAAGAGCCAAAGTAAGAAAAACGGCTGCTGTAGAAGTGTGCAAAAGGTGAAAATCATTAAAACTCAAACATATGTGTGTAGGGTCCATTGGTGTCCAGCTTCAGCACTTGTCGGTTTCCATAGGTGCCGTGTTTAACAGCTACCCCAGCTTCAGTGCATTTGCTGGATGAGGACAGTTGCTTTTCGCACTGGGATACAAAGCTGGTATAGAGCTGTAGCCCTTCCTCTTTCCCAATGTTGCCATGATACTGCATGCTCCGCCCTTTGGCCTTTCCTCCTAGTGTAGCCTGGGGGACGATAAGTACACTTCCAGGTAGCTCCAGCACAGACATGCGCTTCCCCGAATCAGCCTCACACAGCTTCACTTCCAGCAGGGTGTTCACTGTGGAAATTCAGAGGTCTCATTGACTTTCTGCTCAAAATCTACATTTCACTGGTGTCCACTAAATGTTTTTCTCCTGCTGTCACAAAACAACTCAACTGTAGACTACCAACCAACAATATTTTGTGAAGATGACAAAATTATGCTATGATTCATAATTCAGATGAGATTATCACTAAACTGCTGGATGACTGAGTAGTGCTTTATACAAATGTGATTTGACCAATGCCGTTTCTGTTGGAAATGGAAAAAACACATATGTAAGGATATGTAACGTACCCATTTTTTGGATAATATCTTCTGTGGCCCCCTTGAAAAAACAGATGTAAATCACCATCCCCCTTTCGATCTGCGAACAAAAAGAAAATAAGGAAGTCATTTTGCAGGTGTTTAAATGTAGATATAGGTGTAGTGGATCTAACATTCTACGTACAATATAATATAATATATCATAATATAATATAATCTGAATGAAGCTAACATTAGAATACCTCAACCCATTCAGCCGGAGTCTCTTCCTCTGGCGGTTTAACCTGAAGTCTGGCATAGACACATTGCTGTAGTACAGTTCTTGCCAGAACAGTAGAAAACTTTCCGTCGGACATCTTTCTTACCGCAACTATATAATAAAGAAAATACCGTGCTTGAAATGAACCGTTCAATGAGACATAAAGTGTAAAACATAGGCTACATAACAAAACCAGCTGCTCCGTGTTACAGAACTAAATCAATTCTTGTTACCTACCTTCACTTCCGCTTACATCAGGGGAGAGGGCGGTTTTAGGTTTCATAAAGAAGACGTCATCAGAAGTCGCCAGTATACATTGCGATGAATTGTTTCATTTAACAACACTGTTTCCAATGTTTATTGGAGTAGAAATCTGTTGTGACGCTATGCGGCCAATTGATGTCCAGTACGTTGATTAAAAAAATAAAACCAAACACCCCATAAGCTATTCGTTCGATAATAACACAACTGCGTGGTGAGAAATGGCACTTAGTACCTATTATCGGTTGTTACATATGTACAAGTTTACCTTTGGTAACAGCGCAAATATATTGTCCCGCATTGGACTGGGGCATAATGGCATAACCGTGTTAGCATGTTCTAAACATGCTGTGCGTTTCAAGGTAAGTTGGTGTTGGATAATCTAACTTTAAACTGGAATAGACTGAAAATAACGAAGTGTTAGATAACCACTGACATAAATTAACTAGCAAGTTATATTGATTAACGTTACGCAGTCAGATACTCCATACCTAGCTAGCTCAGTAATGTAGCTTTTTAACCATATTTTACTGATGAGTTGTGGCTAAGTTAGCCCGTTACGGTTTTACTAGCCAATGGGAGAGAAATCTCCCAATGCATCCACTATCTCTTACTGCCTTGTTTGATAACTGTCTGGCTTGCTTCGGCCCATTTGGTGCACTGCTGTAAAACCCAGCTATGACCAGCATGAAATGACCAGCTACCAGCTGTTTCAAAACCTGAGCTGTTTTTTTCAGCAGGATGGACTATGATCTGTAAAGCAAAACAGCAGTGTACTAAATGCAGTAAGTGTAGGCTTGCTTACATGCAATTTAATATGCATGTTTTCGTCCTGGTTGATGCTTGCAAATCGCTTTGTTGCTCAGTCATCAGAGGCTGACAGAAAGGAAAAGCAGAGGCAGCACATGGCTAAAGGTTTGCCCAAACAGAAACCTGTAGCTGGAGTCAAGCAAGTCGTCGTGGTCGCTTCAGGGAAGGGCGGAGTGGGGAAGTCAACCACTGCAGGTACCGTTTTTACATGCTCGTTTGACACGACTCAAGTGTGAACTGGGGCGCATTCAGTTGAACTTTGATATCCAAGAGATACATTGCACACATAGGACCAAATTTACCTACATGAAGCTCGCAGCGCAAAATCCGACCATAAGGTGCCCAAGGACCAAATCTGGCTTAAAAACGCACATGGTGACATATCATACCCCGAAGCTGTCCGTTTAATGGGCGCTACTGTATGTGGGTTCCGGCCATTGTAGATGGCTCTACGGGGTCAATACGAAGAGGCACGTAATCTGCCGTAGAATTCTCTCCGCACCTGATTGGATAGCACTGCAGTGCGTTTGTTTCGGCAAAACAGAACAATATGGCAGACCGTTCATAAACGTTTTCTTATTCCTCCTAAACAGTTCACTAAAATAAGTTTCAGAAAACATTTGAGGTGATAAGCAATACAGTTGCTGAATCTTGATTCATATTTTGATCCTGATTCTGAAGTTTGATCCTAATTTTGTGAGCCATGCAAGCTGCGCTGGATGCAGTTGATTTGCATCCATTCTGCAAGTACAGAACCGTCAAACTTTCACGGGACTCACCGGACTGAAAAGTTCACACCGCAAGGCTCTCCGTCGAAAATGAATGGAATGTGTTGCGTGCCTGATTTGGTCTGTGAGCACCTTTATTTACGAAGGCTACAGCTCATTATCTAATCAATGAGTGGGACTGCTGAGTGATCACATTTTACAAAGGAGGCAGATCTTAAATGGAGCAGTTAAAACAAGTTCTGTATTTGGCAATTACCATGTATCTGGTGGCACTTAAAAGCGTATCCAGCACAGGACAAAATGTGTACATATTCCAGCTGTCGCAGCTTGTAGTTTGAAGTAATCCAAAATGCCAGATGTAACATTGCAATGAGCTTGACTATTGCCAGGATGGAATCGGTACGTTGGGTGAGAGGTTCCATGACATATTTTATTTCTCCCAGAAGCCAATTATTTGTTTGGCTGGTTGTTTGTCACAGAAGTTTTACCCTGTTTCTTTTCTGTAATTGTTTTGAAGGATAACTAATCAAAACAAACACACAACCCTGTTTTTATTATTTTAGCAATGCCAGTTGAGCAGCATATCAATGCATTCAGGCTATTCATATTTTTTACTGTCATGGTTGAGCATGTTATTTCAGTCATTTCCCACTGCTTCGCATGAGATATTGCTTAATTTAATACACTATTTTCTAAATATTTTCTGTGGCAAACACACAGCCTTAATTATTGCTTGGCTGCAATCATTTATTAATATGTAATATTAATAATCTGTTTGATGATTTCTTTGGAGTTGAAATAGTGTGATTTTTGTTGCAGATTATTTCAGTGCAAAATTATTCCAAGCTTCGTAGCCTATACCTGTGGCTCTGTCTCACTTGCACCTCAATTCACGCCTGCTCTTTAGAGGCTGAGAAATTTCACACGCAATTCGACCCTCGTTAAGTGTGTGAACCTTAGTAAATTCGACGGAATACATAATCAACCACAATTATAATATCTCCGCCCTTAAATGCATATGCATTAAGGAAAGAATTGCAGCTTGTGATGACTCACCTAGATGCGGCAATTTCATACATAAGAAGCATATTTCATGGGCAGAATGCGTCATATGTGCACCTGAAAATCATTGCAAAATATGAAATATTTAAGATTTGATATTTTATTTGCAATTTCATATTTACTTGTGAGTTAATCAGGGTTTTCTCCTGGTGTGAAATCCAGCTTTGAAACAGCCGGTGAAATTCAGCTGTTTCAGAGCATAGTATGGAGCTGGTCTGAACTAGTCTGAACTGGTCAACCAGCTATCAGCTGTTTGAAAACCTAACCTTTTTTCAGATTGATATCAATTCTGCATGCTGATTTGTGTCATTTGTTTCCAGTTGGCTTTCACCTTTTCCAGATTCCCAGAATTTCAACAGTTATGACCAAACTGTTTTAACCTCTGTCTATAATTGAATTAAGAACCTCTTTCTGAAGGGATCATTTGTAGCTTGGCACAAAAAGTGAGCAAATCAATTGAGTTGTGTAAGATTCTTTGGATAAGAGTGCTAAATGCCATAAAAGAAAGCTTAAGTTGAACGGCTGATTCATAGTTCAAGGAATGTGAGTATGGGACATTTATACATACATTCATCATTGCATGCGTAGACATTACGGACATAGTGAGTAAATCATTCAATATATGTTAAGTGTATACTTAAAATACAATTTACACCTAATTTAAATTCTTAGTTACAATTAAACATATATATTAGCTTTTAAACACAAACCATTCCACAAGGTCACAGAGTAGTTTTGTGTATTTACAAGAAGTATTTTCATTTTTTTATTTTATTGATGCCCATTCCAATAAAGATGAGCAATGTGGGGTTGAGGGCCTTGCTCACTTTTGTTTTACCTCCAACCGACCAAATGTAAGGCATTAATTGCTAAAGCTTGTGAATTATGCTCCTCAGTAAAAATGAATTGATTAATTGAACCTATCATTTATGGCTGTCTGAGACTCTCCGAACATAAACGTTCAGCATTTTGGAATTTTCATTACCCACTAACTTTGATTTTCTTCTAGGCTCATTAATTACAGCTCTACAGCAGGGTACATGCTTGTCTCCTGGTTTCACTGTTACCTTGAAGAATGAGTGAATGGATAAATGAATGGGTGAAAACTCATCGCTATGAGGATATTTAACTATGTTCTATTTGCTCTTTTCAGTTAACTTGGCTCTGGGAATTTCTGCGAACGATCAGGTCATTTGCTATCATATTTTATTTCTGACATGTCTCGAGACAGTTTGAGAAGGGGCCTAAATTAACTGCTTAGCCGAGCGGGTCATACTGATGCTCACCGTGCAAAGTGTGATAAATTAATACTCAGGCCATTTCCTGTGGGACTCATTCCCCTCATTTTAGCTTTACTGTGGAATGACTGTTTTAAAGTCCTGTGTTTTATAATTTTTTTAACTTTTGACGACACATTTGATTTATACTGTGGATTGAAACTTCAATTATGAGAAGGGCTCCATTAGCTTTGCTGTTTAATTATCTGTCTTTCTCTTTGGCAGACGAAATCGGTGGGACTCCTGGATGCTGATGTCTTTGGGCCTTCTATTCCCAAACTGATGAACTTGAAAGGGAACCCTGAGTTGACAGAGAGTAGGTTTAATCTCCAGGTTTTTGATTTCACGTCAAAGACCTAGCAACGCAGTCATGCATGCAAAAGACTGTGTTGCTTTTTGTCACTGTTTCTGAGGCCTTGGGCTGACATATCTTGCCACCCTGTCACTTTCTTTCTTTCACTTTCTTCTTTCTTCTCAATATAATTTTATAATATAGTTATAAAGCCGGAAGGTCGAGCATGTATTTGTATTCAGAATGGCTGCAGCTACAAGGACTGCAACACATACTTATTGTCAGTCATTCTAGAACAAATTCAATTATTTTGCCCAAACTCCTGTGCTCTTGTGTTGCTGAATATTTAATATATGTTTGTGGCTGATGTTGCTGTTTCACAGATATTGAATGTGTTGCACTGTAATTATAAAACAATTTTAACATCAAGTGTAGACAATGTTTTGGTGACAGAAAGTCTGAACTTTTAGATTTTTAGTAGTTTTTTTGTTCGTTTTAAACCTTGGTGTTGTTGATGATGATGCTAGTCTTCCTCTTTTCTAGAAAACTTAATGAGGCCGCTGGTGAATTATGGGATACCCTGGTGAGTATATGGTATTTTCAGAGACTGTTCTGATGAGTCTGATGGGCTGGCTAGTGATAATCCTGATTGGTACTCTTTCCCTGCCCTTTCCAGCATGTCAATGGGCTTCCTGGTGGAGGAGACGGCACCTATCGTTTGGCGAGGCCTAATGGTGATGTCTGCCATAGAAAAGCTTCTGAGGCAGGTGGGGACATTTGATTATTAATGTCTGATGATGGGCATCTTTCAGATTCACACGGTCGATGGAAAATTCTGTTTTTGCACATTAAACCATATAATGCTGCAAATTTTAATGGGCATACCATACCATAATGGAGTGTTGACTGCACGATTGGCATAAGTAATTCTGAAGCAAATATTTATATTGTGTTATCCATTTGTATATTGAATGTAGGAATAACCTACGCGTAGCAACGCAGAACCATAAGATACCGTTGTTTCTATTCAAATTACAATGAATGAGTTTCATCAAAACATAAATATTCAGAGAATGTGCCGTCTATTAATGCCATGCAACTATCAGCATATTAAATTAGCTAATAAACGTTTTTGGTTACAAGTCTTCAGTGTTTTTCCTATGTGGTTGCTGCCAGGTCACAAAGTGAAGTGAGTGAGGTTATTTGTTTTGCCTTATTTCAGTCAGTAGCTGCGGCTATACATTTATAATAGGGTGGCAATGTCAAAACATACCCTGACTGTAACTGTTACTGAGGCTGCAGTAAGAGCAATTAATTAAAAAAACAAACGGTTTGCATTTGTTGGCTGATATTATGTTAACAAAATATGCCTGTAATTAATGAATACATTTTGTTTACACTGACTTGTTTGTTCAGCTAATTGGAATACTCTCTGCTTCAAATAATATGTTGCCATAGGAAAAACGTCGTCAGGGATGGATGCTAGTCTGATAGGTGCTTTGCAGTAATAACCATAAGACAATAGCAATGCATTTTGGTTTTGAAATCTGACCTCCCTATACCGTCTTTCCCTGTGGTGTAATTTCATGTATGCAGGTGGACTGGGGTCACTTGGACTACCTGGTTGTGGATATGCCACCCGGTACAGGAGATGTCCAGCTGACCATCACACAGAACATCCCTGTGGCAGGTGAACAGCCCAGAATGCTGAGCCATCATTGCAGTTATTGTTTAGCTGACTCCTTTATCCAAAGTGACTTTCAGTTGATTTAACTAAGCAGGGGCCAATTCCCCCTCTAATAATGTGGAGTTATTGTGGCTACACTGGGCCTTGAACCGCCAACCATCCAGCTCCCAGTCAAGCAACTTAGACACTAGGTCATAGGCTGCCTCAAGAAAGGCGGATAGTCCGCTTGAGATCATTCTCCTTGGGTGCAAGGATGAACCCCATGCTCTCAGATCAAATCCAGACCATGTCAGTGCTGACCATGGCCAGTAGCTCTAACGGGTGATGGGCAATCGACAACCGTGTTGCCCAGAGTATGGGAAGGTTCAGTCGGTTAGGGGTTATGGTTTCATCACTCTCCAGCAACCCCTGCTGGTCCATCATATGCCCGTGGGCCACAAGTCAAAGATCCATAGGAATGGTCTTCCTCCCACTCCACTCTGTGCAAGGTTAGCTGTAGTCTGTGGTGTGGACAGTTGCAGGCTGGGAACGCCAAGTTCCGGAAGAGAATTGTGGATGTCCCAGAAATCGGCAGGGTGGTTTGCGGATGAACACGGCTGCTGTTTTGGACAATTTGACATTCCCAATTAGGTGGGGAATTGGACATGTTCAGTCCAATATTGGGCACCAAATTTAAATGAAAAAAACCCATGCATGTCAGTCCCTCTTTTAAGATGTTTCCGGAAAGCGTAAAACGCTGGGTTTTATCTTGGGTGGTTTTCGGCCAGATTAGTGAGGTTTGAGAGCTGCAGGATTAGTGTGCAGACACTTCGAGGGCTCTGATACTCTCGGCTACTCTCGAGTCATAGACACAGAGCTGACGTTTACCAGACAGATTATTTGTGTACATTTTATCTGCAAAAGTACATGAGAGCAAAAAGAGAGAGCACGTGTTTGAATGGGATTTGAATTGGATTTTCTGGACCACTAGCACTCCTATTAAGATGTATCTGGGGCAGAGCTTGGTTAGCATTTGGAAAATGGACCTCCTAGGAAAACCCAGCGTTCTGTTACGGGAGGTGATATTTCACCAGCAGGGCGCACTGTTCTCCCTGGGTGAAGGGAAATGACTGCCCCAGTGTAGTGACGGAGGTGGAAATAGTCACAGCAGTGTTAGAGATAATATGCAGCAAATCAGCCTCGAAAAAAGCATTTCTTTTCTTTCCGGAACTGGCAAACGCATATTGATGTTATATTTAGCAGTCTAATCTTCCTTCAGGAGACAGGAGTTCTGAAATGTTGTGCTTTATCACAAGGTCACAAGTGTATAAATGAATGAGACTGCTGGGATTTGATTACTATTGACGTGTGATATAGTGTGACAGCGGTACGGGTGTGTAAAGGCAAGAGAGACTCGGAGAAGAATATGGGAGCATAAAACTGAACTTTCTATTTCAGCCCCTGAATTAGATCTCCTTTGTTTCCCTGGAGCAGCCTATAATTTAAAAGCAGAGAAAGAACCACATGCTTGTCGTTCGCATTCACAGTTTGAAAGCCTTGTTAACAAATTCCTATTCAAATTGAGTCAGACTCAAACATCCTTACAAAGACCATGGCTGCACGCCTTCAGTTCAGATAAAAATTGACCGTGGCGTGAATTACGGGTTTTGAAATCGTAAGAGATTTTGGGCGCCTTCAAACATGGAAGCAGGGAACCATCTTCAATAAGATTGAGCTCAGTTTTACAAAAGTATTATGTGATTGCTTTAATGTGAAACACTAAACATCACTGTAATTTATCAGTCATTGAAGAAGTATTCAGAAGTATTCAGCTATAATAGTTGCCCCATAGCCCGTAACATAATGGCATTTTTGGCAAACGCGTTCACTTAATCGAAGGAGTTTAGGCCAGGGATGTGTTTATTATAGTGATAACTAATATCATCACAATACTAAATCTTCTGATGAAACCATTTGAGTACACGCATGAAGGCACCTCTATATGACTGCAGAGGACTTAATGTTTCATGCATGCACTTAAAAATAGGTTTTGGCTTCAATGTACTAGACATCATATAAAATGGAAAAAACCCAGAAAAGGACCCGTCATTGGAGCAGAATGAAGCCCTTTCACAGAAGCACAAAGACAGTCTCTGGCTGTCTTAGGCTACCTTGCTCAATCGTTAGCAGTTACCGTGTTTTTCCACAAGGGGGCAGAACGGCAGAGTAGCCACTCCCTCATACTGTAGTCGCCGGGAAGTGGCAACGCGCCATCCAGGGCAGAATGACATTCAAACATGCAAATCCCCCCTGGCTGGGACCCAGCAGACGACAATGGCTAACCCCCCGACGAGAGCGTGTAAAGGTCCGGCGCGGCTTCGCCCCTCCTGTCTCAGCAGAAAAACCTGCTGTCTTCCCGGCACTGACCAGAGGGTCGGCCGCCAAGATGAAACAAAAGGTGCCTTTCACACACGGGAAGGGTTTTAATCGTTCGCTTTTATTATTCATGTTAAAAAGGACAATTACCTTCCAGGTCCTCCTTGCAGAATCGCGGTGATCTCATGTGTGAATAGATTTCTATCACTTTTTGTGTGTTTGGGTCTTGGGAGCCTGGCCTGTCATTTTTGAGAGGTGCCGTACCCTGGTCAGAAGGAAACCAAAAGGTTCCATTGTGTCCATCCCACCTCAACGCACCTTACCCCACCTTAAGGGCTTTCAGGCATTCTGCCATACCCTGGTGCCGTGAATGTGAAGCATTAACTGTTCAGTGCTTTGGATAAAGACACTGTATAAATGCAGGCCATTTACCATTTTTTACCTGTGGGAACGGTGATCTTTAACCCTTTCAGTCTCAAGCCTAATATGAAGGGACTCCACTCAAATCCCAATGGGGTATTGGCTTTGGTTGAGAAAATAGAGAATTTTAATAAGGGCTCAAAACAATAGTATAGCACTCATTTCGATTGTGGTATAAGATGTAAGGTCGAGAGTCCCGTATGGTACTGGGACTTGGTATGTTATGGTAGTTATGCTTAAGTATTATATGGCACCCCTGGGACTGAAGGGGGTAAGATCTCTCATTGCATTACATTTAGACATTCAGCCGACAATCAGCATTCACCAGGGAGACTGGTGTGGATTGCTTTTGGATTGCCCATTTTTTTAAATACAAGCCACAGCTGGAAATTTAACTTCACCTCAAGCAATTGAGGTGAAGTACCCTGCTCAAAGGTATTACAGCACTGAGAATTGAACAACCACCTTTGAGGTACAAGGCCCATTCTCTGACCGTTAAAATACACTACCGAACTAAAAGTGGAGTTTGAGCTTGTTTAATGGTGCATTGGGGTGGCAGCATATAACACCAGAAATCGTAATAATTTTTCAGTTATTGAGCGAAATTTAAATTGAAGAAACATAAAAGTTTGAATCTCACTCTACTCTACTGTGCGTGAAGACTGTATTGATCTCCCACTGGGAGGCCATCATATAGAGATGTATGAGAAATTGCTAGCTCCCAAAGGCCCCGGAGTGCTGCCCAGTCTACAAACCGTCATCAGAAACAGCGTGATGTCTTCATCGCCAAAGCGTATGGGGAATATTAAGCATGCACAGCTCCCATACAGAAGTGTGTGTAAGTGAATCTCTTACGTGCCTATAGAATTCACAGTGCTATATTATTCAGCTATGGTTATCTGGCTTATGGAAATGATCCTTATAATCAGTTATGTTCACATCAGTGTTGGCCATTGGGCTTGTATGTTGACTTGCTTAATAGCCCATGTTTTTTTGCGTGTTATTGGTGGTGTCATAATGACTGGGATTTTGATGTAGCCTCCTCATTTTTGCTGGTGGTATAAAATAAATTGCCCTCTGGGGGAATAGATGAAGCATTTTATTTTGTTCTTAACCTTTTTTAAATGTATTTGTTTCATAAATTTGGTGAAACTGTCACCCGCTGCTTATTTTCACACCGCTGAATCTAGAAAATGTCACCCAGAGCAAAGTCGGAGGAAGACCTTTCAAATGCGGTTTTATATAGATCCAGTTGACAAGAGCGGACATGCCCACAGAAACACCATAGTCTCTCCAGTCTCAACCACCGAGGGGGAAAATGGTCAGTCACAAGTTTTTAAATGAGCACAAAATTTAGTTAAATATATTTAAACCATAGTGATTTCCAAAAACCAGAAAGCAGCTGTGTGACTTACCACTTGGATTGATTTATTTGTTGTTTATTGTTTATTCGTTAACATGCAAATTCATACTACGGGCAAACTGAACGTAGCTTTCCACTATGCTATATCTACATGAAAATATACAAAGCAATACGTAATTGGACAAATTATATTACAATACACTGTTTGTTTAAATTCTAATTTGGCAATCGACAAGCTACAGTAGCCTAGTTCCAGCAAGCAATCTTTGGCCTTTTCAGGGGGTTAAGAATGCAAGCACCGCACTATACAGCACTATAGTTGTTAAATAATTTCTGTGTGTTTTAAATCTGTAGCTGTTGGTTCACTTATGGCTTATTGTCTGCTGTTTCCTAAGGTTCACAGAGGATCCGTGTTTTTTCATTGACTCGCGAATTTAAACTACCAGCAAACTAAACGTTGCTTTCCCCTATATGCCTTATCTAGCCTACATAAAAATAAATAAAGCAAATGTTGCACACACTATTACTAAGTAGAAAGTGGAAAAAGTCACATAAATGCTATAATTGCGTGTATGCACTGTTCATAATTTTATTAAATCTAACATTTAATTTCCTACTTTTGAGTCTACATCCACTTTTATTTAATTGTCAAAAGCCTGTGGCTAACAACAGCTTAGACCATTAGGCTATAACATGAAATCGTTCACACCACTTCTGCAACATGATGTTAAAGAGGACACTGAATGATCAGTTAGGTAGTCTGATTAGTTAGTCTAGCATTACATTACATTACATTATTGGCATTTGGCAGACGCTCTTATCCAGAGCGACGTACAGTTGATTAGACTAAGCAGGAGACAATCCTCCCCTGGAGCAATGCAGGGTTAAGGGCCTTGCTCAAGGGCAACGGCTGTGCGGATCTTATTGTGGCTACACCGGGATTAGAACCACCAACCTTGCATGTGGCAGTCATTTACCTTAACCGCTACACTACAGGCCGCCCTGTAGTTACTCTACTTTTCATGGTTATGGATCATAAAATTGACGTGGGATTTAATACCATAGGAATGATATTAGGGAGTGATTCCCTCGGGCGAGTGGATCATCTCTCTCCTCTTCATCTGCATTAGGACAGCACTCCAGTCCTGTTCGGTTTATTTTCGCCAAAATACCTCTGCTGGTCATTAAATACAACGATTGAATGCAATTTACTGACATTGTTATTGATTCAAATACCTCAATGACAATTATCTACGATGGCTCCAGAACTGCCGTTCTGCAGGTTTGCTTTTTGGAAGGGTCTGCCTACATGTCTATGACGTGTTGCCAACTGGATCTATGCAGTCCTCGGGAACCCACTGGACCAGCAAGGGGCACTGTAGAACAATAAAATTTGGACCCCCAATGGACTGAATCATCCCATGCTCTGCCAAATGGAGCCTCATTTGATCCAAGACTGTGAGGCTCATCCCTGTGCCACACTTTGGTGCCTTAACCGAATGAGCCACCCAGCCTGATGAAAAACTTGTGCGGGAAGTGATTCTGGCTCTGTTTGCTTTAGTTATTGGGGACAATTTTAATTGGTTAACGATTTAAACGATTAAATGTCTTAATTCAATTCAGTCCATATTCAAAGCCAATTAATTGTAAAATAACTACATGATGATTCACCTTTGTGTCCAATAATGCGCTGTTTGCTTTGCTATATCCAATCGAACATTTAAAAAATAGGCATGCATAACCTTTAATATCATTATTCCATCATGATAATTGAACTGTATTTTAATAGTAGTGTTTATGTTTTCAGAATGCCAGTGAAAGCAGGTTTACCTAGCTAATTAGCTTCATGTACTGCTGTGTAGAGTAGGTTGTGTTAGATTTGACTTACAACGTTGACATTTAAATGGAACTATTAAGATATCCCAAAGTAAAGTTTGAAAATGCTATTAAATTAGTTGGTACTCCAGATATGGCCCATAGCGGTCATAAGCAGTATCGCTAAAATGGATGATTTGTCACGTCCCTACTTACCACATAGAAAACGGATTGAAAGCCCGGATAAGAAATAGCCATTACATTAAATGTTTATTCCATCATGGTAATTGAGCTGTATTTTAATAGTAGTGTATATGTTTTCAGAATGCCAGTGAAAGCAGGTTTACCTAGCTAATTAGCTTCGTGAACTGCTGTGTAAGTTGGATTTGGCAGCCGGAGGGATTTGTCAGGGCAGTGTTACTTTTGCTGGGCTCATTGGTTGTTTCTGGAGGAGGCTTATTTTTATGTAATTGGGCATACCTCCAGTGTTGCTGTAAGAAGTAAGTGTTAGCACAATATTACTGCTTGCATTATTTTTTCCTCCAGTTACTCATGAAAAGCAGGTGCTTCCTCCTCTTCATGTGATTCATTTTCTAAAAGGGCGAACATTTACAATTTTAATAAATTACTTCAACAAGTTTCATGGCCACATGGTGTTTTTTTTGTTTGTGGCTCTTTTCATATCAATTTGATATGATTGTTGTCTTTTGTTGTTATTTCCTTAGCCCTGTAGTTTCTCTCTGAAAAAAATGTTTTCTGCCTTTGCACCTGCATGCTGATATCTAAATTATTAATGTTGAGAATATTTCCACCGGTTTAGATGACCTAGAATATTACTACCTCAGAAAACCCTTCACTTTTGATGTTTGTTTTCTCTCGTTAGGTCTGAGACTAATTGGACGAGATTAGATAAAAGGTTTGTAATCTGCCACTTTGAAGATTTGGACTAAATGTCTTTTTGTCTGATCTCACTTCCAATGAGGACCTTTCAAATTTGAGTCAAAAATGTAATGCCACCTAGTGGTACAATTAATTAATCCCGCACACTCGTACTGTGCGATCCTCCGGGCTCAGTAAATGTGTAACAGGTGGAGCCTGCTGGGGTCAAAGAGGCCAATCAACAAATTAATTGGTTTTATAATTTGATGAATTGTGCTCCTCTGGTGAATGAGTCAATTAACATCTGGAGCATCCCACTGGTCCAAGCACAGTGACCCAATTATTGGGACACAGCCCAAAGAGTCCAGACTTCTGCAGTTTAAGGGCCACATCAGAAACTATAAGCTTTGGCAGGAGGTGTAAAACAGGGTCTTTGAAACTGGGCCCTAAAACTGGAGATGGCTGGACTCTTTGGGCTGGGTCCCGATAATTGTGCCACTGTGCTGTGGGCCAACACTCTTACTGTGTGGGTCTCATTATCACTTTTTGTGCATCTTTAGTGTGCCTTTTCTTGTGCTGGGTTAACCATGGTCGTATGCATTATTCTTGAAGAGAACAAGTAGCAATTAAAAGTTGCTGACAATATGCAGGTATGGCATTCAGTGCAGCTTTGGAGACAAAATGCCTGCTTTCTCATGTGAATACTAGATGAAGCCTGAAAAAAATTTGACCTACGGTCACTGGAAATAAGTATTGAACATATTTTCTGGCTGTGGAGTCTTAAACAGGATAAGCATTCTCACTTCTATCTCATTAAGTCTGGCTGTAGGCCAACCTAGCATCATGTCAGAGGCTGGCCAGCATGGGTCAGTTTGCTCCCCTGAGACAAAGTTCAGCTGGCGTAGCATAGACACATCAGTGAAAATGGCACTATAGACAGGGGAGACGCCTCCTGACTCGACTGTAACTTCATACCCAGACGGGCTTTGTGGCCCGACCGCGTCTCCGGTCTTTGAGTGCGGCCTTGGACATTTCCTCGGTTTCATTTGAGGCCAGGGTTATTTTCCCTCCTCAAGCACGCGCTTGAGAACACACTCGAGTCTGGCCGGGGAAGTATCGACTGGCTAAATGGTTGTGCCGGCTTCCCGCAGCCTGCTATGGTTGTGTGGTACCCTGGCATCCAGAAGAAGTGCTCTTCTCCTGCTGAGGCTAACCGCCGCCTCACGGTCATGTTTTCTAGGCGCGGTGATCGTGTCGACTCCTCAGGATATCGCGCTGCTGGACGCACGGAGAGGGGCGGAGATGTTCCGGAAGGTCAACGTGCCGGTAAGAACTCTCACCTCCAAAGTGATTTTATTTAATGTTAAAAATGTTCAACGTAAACATGAAGGGGTGATACAGGTCACATGTTAGATTGATGAATCTGCTGCAGTGGGTTTATCTATAGTTAGGTTTCCATCCAAATGTTTTGCAAATGTTAAGTGAATTTTCGAAACTTTTGCGAAAGGAAATCGGTGTGCATTTACTTCAACTGCTGTTATGCGAATATTCTGCGGAGGGCGCAACTAGATGATGTAATCAAAGAGTGCCAGCCGCCCTTTTTTGGGGTTTCTGGAGCGGAAGCATGTGATTTTTTCCGTCCCCCATTATCATATCGCGTTTGTTGATATGCCAACTTTTCCACCTCAGCCAAGGGTAAAAGCTTTTTGCAATATTTTGCTGTTTATTCAAATTTCAGGTGTTTTCACTCAGGTTCACTGATGTGCAATTTCAGAATTCACATAAAAACAGAAACCCCACTTATAATGCAGAGCCAGGGAGGGGGGGGGGGTTCCAACCAGCTGCTATGAAGCACCTTCCTCCAGGTCATGTCTGTACAAGCCCATAAGACGCTTTGATGACATCACATGCATTGAAAGAGGGCACATGCTTGTCTTTAGCCCTTCAGCATTGACAACAGAGGTTTCAATGAGTTTGCATGGTTTGGCAGTCCATACTGTCAGGGGAAAAAACAGGCAGGAAGCATTAACAAATAATAAAAGTAAATTCCAGAATTAGCAATAAACTTATTTTCTTCTTGAGTCCCGGGGCAGCTATAACCATAAAATACTTCACAAGAGAAAGACCACAAGAGAAATTGCATGCCAGGCAGAGAAAATGACAATAAATTACATTGAATAAACAGTTATGCTAATAGCATTGAATGAATCTGCTAAAAATGGTGATTACACATTAAAAAGCCATCAAAATGATACAGAACTGTTAGAGCCTTTATATCATCATTGACAAGTTTGTTGTGTCTTAATACGTATGTTGAGAACTTTTGAATTTTCTGGGTAATTGCCCAGTGATCATTTCCCGGCCTGTGAACAGCTCTTGCCAACTTGGTTAAAACCTTGGCTCAGGGAAGTGCACCATGCCATTTTGCATGCATGGCCATATTCAAACTTACAGCGTTGAGTAAGACTTGGTGCCATGGATGTGCTGTAGTTAGTCCCTGTGGCATATTGGTGCACCTGACTCTTGGGAAACAGCTTTGTAATAAAAGCTAAGGTGCGCATACAATACATGCACACATACCCACTTCCAGCGCACAGGCACACAGAGGCACCCATCCAGTAGAGGAGTGAATGTGAGAGCCGTTTGGGAATGTTGCTGGTGCTGCCATTCCGTGCCGGAGACAAAGGGAAACACCGGGCCCTCTGAGGAGAAGCACGGCAGGTCCTGTGGGAGTCTGAGCGGCTCCAGCCCAGGACCCCAGAGCCCGCACACCCGCAGGCAGGCTTCCCATCCCGGGAAAACACCACACGAGGGATTCGGGAAGTTCCTCCGTCCAATCGACTCAGCCGTCAGAATAAACAAGTTCTCGGGGAGGTTGTTTTTCTTTTCCTGGGATATTAATGTTTATGTGATGGAGGTTACGCATGTTTATATTCCACTTTGCTGATAAAGGGCCTGTGTGTCCATGGCTCACACCATTTCGCAAAGGAAAGTAAACGTATCTGTGATGTCAGAGAACCATGCTCTAGGAATGTAGTGTGTAAGAATGGACTATTGCTGTTGGTGTAAACATAAATATTAATGTTCCCAATGGTAGCAATTTGCTTTGCAATCACCTTTATCCAGGGCATCTGCTAAGCAAATGGTTTGCCTGAATGTGTACATATTATCTGTTTATCCAGCTGGATATTTGCTGAAGTAATTCAGGGTAAAAGTCTTGCTCAGCAGTTAGGACATGGCTTTCCCCCTGGCTGTCAGCCTCAATGAAAGGGCCACACATTGAGAGGAAAGACCTTCATCTGGACAAGCAATGCATGTTCGTAGCTGGCAGACCTATGAGAAGGCATGTTCTTAGCAGGTTGGCCCCTTGAGAAAGTGTGTTCTTAGCAGGTAGGCCCCTTGAGAAAGCATGTTCTTAGCAGGTAGCCCCCTTGAGAAAGCCTGTTCTTAGCAGACAGGCCCTTTGAGAAAGCATGTTCTTAGCAGGTAGGCCCTTTGTGTCACCAGTGATGCAGAATATAATTTTGTGCACTTTTTTTCTGTAAATAATGGTCTATACCGTTGTCGAGATTTGTTCTATACCTATTCCAAATTAGTGGAATACTTGTATGTTGGAGGAAATTGCCACAGCTCTAGTCCCCAGCAGTGTGGGCCAGCGGGGCTGTGGTGTAGGCCCCAGCTGTCACCCCCTGTCTCCCTGTAAGAGCAGGACAGCCCTCGGGGTGGGATGCTGAAGTTCCACTGTGCCTCTCTTCAATGTCTTCGATCGACTCCGCGTCAGTCAGCCTGTGGCAGTCGGATAGCTGCAGTGAAGCACCGTGCTGCCTGGCCAATTTACTGTAAGCAAGCCCGTGCCTCCCTGCAATCAAACTGTCTGTTTGTTTTACGACCGGCGTGCGGCCGAACGGTACAACTGCCCTCGTCCCAGCGGTGCCGCTAATCGTAATTTACTACATGTTCCACACATCACAATCATTGGATCAAGCAAGGAGGAGGCCGCCCCAGCTCCCCTCTCTACTGTTTCTTACAGTGTACTTCTTACTTTGTGTAATCCATCCATCCAGTCATTGTATGAGGGTTGTGCTGGAGCCTATCCCAGCATGCATTGGGCTGGAGGCAGGAACACCCCCTGGACAGGCCGCCAATCCATGGCACATTAGAAAGCCGCTCTTCCTAAGGTTTCATCTGGCTTATTTTTCGGTTCATTGCACAATACCAACTCCTTAGCGCACTGGGCAGCTGCGGTCAACCCACTCCGGGTTTGTGACTATAGCCACACGGCGAAACCAGTCGGCCGCAGAAGTGTAAAGAAGCAATGGCTGGTCGTAGGCTTCGTTGAATGCAGCAGCAGGAACAGGCTTACAAACAAGATGTCTTCCCCGCAGGCTTCGCTGAATGCTTCCGAATATTCTCCTCACCTCCTGTTTATCTAGCTACCTGACATTATAGTTAATTTATTCGCTAACACAGGGCCTAACCGCCTGTCAGTCTCCAGACCAGTAAGGGATAAAGTGAGGTTTCAACCCGAAACAATCTGGTTAAATGCCTCCCCAGGAGATCTGTATGCACGCAAGCACACACCGAGCATTGCTGTGCACTCCAAGCACTTGATCCAGTGAACCGACATTTTGCTGACGTCTGTACCAGCCTCTGCCAAGGCAATTTAGGAGAGCTCCAAACTGCCAGCTTTCAGTTTAACAAGGCTAAGCACAAGGTCTACAAATTTGGACTCTGGAGTAACATTTCTATTTTGTAAAGTGCCTATGTTTTCCAAATATTGTGTTTAAGATGTCGACAGGAGCACATTAGTAGTTATTTTTTTACTGCAGAAAGAGCGAGTGTTTAGATAGCAGTGTCACCTAGTGTGACTGCAGGCTGAAGTGCACAGGTCTAAAAATGTTGAGTTTTGCTCATGTTTCTTTGCACCTGGTTGGATCTCATCAGCATGGTCTACTTTAACTCTTCTGTTGCGGTCAGATGATAAATCAAATGGTCCCATGCACTTCTGTGTTAAGGTTTCTAACATGTACAGTACCGTTCAGCTTGTCCAACCAAATAGTGCATGCTGGCATTATGCTTGCATACAAAAATGTCAATCCTATGAAAATGAACATGTACTGGTAGTTTTGTGCAACTGTAGCACATTTTCAGGAAATGGATTTAATTAATCATCTCAAAGACCTTTTGAGTGTTTTGTAAATCACTTTGGAAATCCATCCTACATGTACCTGTATTATGGAATTGTTTGGATCATTTGCATTCATTTGTGTTTGAATCAACAACACAGAACTTAGGCCTTTCATTTGTAAACGTAAATGCAGTTCCTAAAAAAACTGTCCACAGACACTTAAACACCGAGTTCCCATATGCAAAGAACATCCAATTGAGCTGTAATTTTTCAAAAGGACTCCTATTGGCTTACCTTTTACAGGAGTTAATTCAGAACTCCATGTGAGACGGGAATTTGCTTTCTAATCTATTCCGTTTCGTCACTTGCCTGGACCGAAACCAGGGTATTGTTCAGGTCGGTGATTACCAGGTATCCAGCTAATGACTTCGGACACAGAAGATAATAATGCAGTGACGCCTCCAATGATCCCAAGCCTGACGATCATCAATAGGTCATTGATTTCAAACAGGCTGTCGCCGCGCAACAAGGTAATGATTAAAGACCCGAGACGAGGCACTGACAATGGAACAGCGGTGTCGCGCTTGATGTCCTGCTGAAAGCTAGCAGCGAGAAGACCAGCATGCTGTGCGGTGACTGTTTGGGGAGGTCATGCGTCGGCTTCCCAGAATGGCGTAGCTGCAGGGCCCATAGGAACCGGTGGCGGGGAGGCTGTTGAAACCAGGTCAAGACACTGATGACTAGTTTTGTTCCTTGTCACGTGATCTCGGTTCAAGCTCCACAGTGCTGTGCACTGGGACCAGTAAGTAGCAGCCTCAGGAAGACGTCTGCATGAAGACGTCAAGCTCCACCCTGCAGCCGAATATATTTCCACATCCCTGTGTCCCTCTCACTAGCTCCAAGATGTGACCGAGGACTGCCTCTGATGGCGTGACCCTCTCTTATTTATATGTATGACAGATGTTTAGATGTGTTTGTCCATGGTCATTCATTTTCATGTTAGGCCATTTTAAAATTGAAAGTATATGTATATTCGTATTTCACATGATTCACTGAAGGGCTGTAGGGAAATGTATGTAATGACTCCTTATGGATGTCATTTCATATTAGTATCCTGAGTTACAGTAATCTCTTGGACTGCTCCTGCAGTCTTATTCAGCTCATTCTGATAGGGTCACAACCTCAGTTGGGCAGTCTCCCATATTTCTCAGTACGACTCGCTGGTCTCTGCATGCGACCGCATCTTCAGCTGAGCTCCCGAAATTTATATTAATTAATCTTTTTATGACGTCAACTCTGGCCCTTGGACCGGGACCAAGCCAGTCTCATTTATCGAATTATCCCTATAAAACACCTACTAGTTGTTGGCGTTGTACTGCTTTTCCATTCGCTGAGCTCTGTCCTTTCAGGAACCTCTCACTGAGTAACTATGACTTTTAAACGGTCTCATACCTGACAGCGGAAGTGTTTTGTAGCCTGGTGTCTTGGCCTCTGTCACCTTGTCAAATTCTGAACCACAGCTAAATGGTTCTTGTTAATGGTATGCGTGTTAAATGAATGATATCCCAACCTAACGTTCATCCAATTTCCTCTTATGGGGTTAGAGGAACTAATGGGGCCCAGGACTAAAATAATGAACCAAAATGTTTAGAGCGTGTCTTCATTTTAATTAAGTAGTGGAGGTAGAGCCTATTTTTGGTTGTAGGATGAGATGATGCATGAAAACCTGTTGGTAATTTTGCAATTATATTAGTGAACATGAATAAAGCAAATGCATAAACTCAATTCTTAGGGTGACAACATAGCAATTGGATTATTTGATAAGTGTTTGCTGATGTGCATCAGAAGATGTTTATTTTGGGCATCAAATGAATGTGTGGGTGTTCGGTCTCCTTTGCTGATGCTGTGAAACAAAGGAGCACAGCCCTGAAAGTTAGTACTTTAGCTGGACATACCATCTGGGAGCTCATCACTACAGTTCACGGAAGCCATTCAAGGAAGAAAAGGATCCAGCAGGCCTCAGTACCTCAGTCTTTCTCTTGGTGGATTCCGCTCTGTTCTCATGGACTGCAATACAATGTCTTGTCTGGTTCAACCTCAGGCCAGTTCATCTTTTATAGGTTCACAATTCAGATGACCCCGCAGTGATGGACTAACTGCCGTTTGGGTTGTGAGTCACTTGGTAACCGTCTTGGTCAACCTCACCACAAAACTCCCAATGCTTTGTTTGCTGGAAGTCTGAGGTCATGGCCAGAAAAACAAGAGACTTGTAGAAACACGCCATTTGCATTCAGAAAAGGCAGACCTTGTGTTTTACTGAGCAGCAGATGCTAGACTCTGTTCATGGAGGATGAAGAAGCCAGGCTCTAGCTATGAGTCACCCTGTTCAAATCAAGCAGATATAAACCCAGCATGATACACGCGTTTGTGTTGCCAAAGCACTGTCACAAATTGTTTGCGTTGCAAATCGGTTATTTAAAATGCGATTCTCAGATCATAGTTGTCACAGTTAAAAATACATCTAGTAAACAAATCAGACCTCGGTTACTTTCACAAAACCACAATGAATTGTAAAAAAGAATTAAGATTACGAATGACTAAATAGAATGTATACTTTGTTGATGTACAACACTTGGTGTTCTTCAGGTTGTGAAAGGTGGCTGTATATTTCGCTGCCAGTGACAGCGAACGTTGGCAGGGCTGTCAGGCAATTGTTGAATGTCCCTGTTGCACAAAGCACCCTGTATGAGTCACTCACTGAAAAAGTATTATCTGCCTACGTGACATCACAGCCACAGAATTATAGATCTAACATGGAAAGGAGAATAGAATGACGAGCGATTGGGCTCCAGTAGAATGGAAGTCACGCTGCAGGCTTCCATCGATCTCAAGACTCTGCACAGTATTTTTAAACAGTACCATTCAACAGCTTGTTTTACTGCACCCAGCGCAATTCTGCACAGTAATCGAATTCTCACAAAGAATGTAGGGATTGATGGAGACTACCTTATATGGGCAGTGATGGAAGTGGCCATTAAAAATGAATGGGATTTCCAGTAAGACTGCAGTCTTGTTCAATCTATGTCTTTCACAACGGGCACCCATACATTCTGAAAGCGCTGTAAATTGGACCCTTTCCAATATGGCCGCAGGGGTTCTATCAGACGTTCGGCTGTGCACACCAGTGGAAATGACCGGTCGTGTTGTGTATTGCCACAGGTCCTGGGAATGGTCCAAAACATGAGCGTGTTCCAGTGCCCAAACTGCCAGCACCAGACCCATATTTTTGGGACGGATGGGGCGAGGGAATTGGCCCACACCCTGGGAGTGGACGTCCTGGGTAAGACCCCGTCGTACAGGAGGTGGGGGAACCCCAGCCAACAGGTCTGCTAGTGTTTGGTGTTACTTCAAACGTAACCGATTAATCAAAGCTGTTTATTACGCAGCTCACCTCAGCTGGTATCCTATGTCTAAACCAGTCTCTTTGCTTAATGTGAAAAGAAAATGCTGCAGACCCTATGGCACTTTCATCAGCTGCAGTGTTAAGTTAGCTAATTAGCTGTAAACACCAATGCCAGTTCAATCATAGATTACATTGCAGTAAAATGTTTCAGCTGTCATTGATTTACTTTTTTCTAAATGTCAGATCGCATGTATAATTGGGCAAATTTGACAATAAGCTGTAATTGTGTAATTGTCCCTCCATTCCCACCGACGGCATACAGGCACCCTGCAGTTTTGATTCGTCCGATGCAACGTAGTATGCCTTTAAGGACGTATTAAAAGGACTTTGCACCTGCTGTCTGGTTTTTAATCCCAAATACAGTCTAAGACCCAGAAGGCCTGACAGGTGTTTTGCTGAAAAATTGAAGACATGAATTTTCCGAAAGGGTACTAAGCTGAAATTAAACATAGGCACAAAGGTAGACTGGTGGGTAAAAGTAATGACCTTTTCCGTTGACTATGAGAGGTTGCTGAGTTTTTGGGGCCTGACTTCCTGGTGGAGTGTCTCTGAAGGCACCTGTCCTATAAAGTGTGCCTTCTCTGCTAGGGGATGTCCCACTGCACCTGAACATTAGGGAGATGTCCGACAGGGGCCAGCCTGTGGTGGTGTCATCCCCAGATAGTCCAGAGGTAAATTCTGCACTTCATTCCCTGGCCTGTTCCCTCACTTTATCCCTTCTCTGACTGTGAAGGAATCGTTAGTCACTCACACCAGTGTTCACACAAATGCTTTCCTCTAGACCTAGCAAGTGTAGAGGTTTCACAAATCTGCCATCTCTGCCACACACACACACACTCACTCACACTGTCTCTCTTTTGGTCTCTCATATAATATGCTCGTGCTTACACTCAAACCCGTTCTGTCAGCGAGACTGCACACTCCCTCTGCCAGACTTACTCACGCTCAAACATTCTCATACAGTATCTGGTAACAAATTGAATTTGTCTCTCGCATTCACTCACTCAAACGTGTCTTTCCTAGATAAACCTCACCAGGAGACAGACACCCACATATCCACCATCTATGATGCGCACACACGCCACACGTGTAAACTCACAGAGCAATCTTCTGCTGTGAATGCGCAGTCCAGGGCCAGTTTTCCTATGAGAACATGGTAGGAGTAAGCAAGGTCAACCTGAAGGCCCTGCATTCAGTATTGCCCCTGTTTCAGTTGTATTCAAGGGCAGAGGGTGGGTCAGCATTATGCAAATAAAGCCAATTTCGGTGCGTGCGCTGTAGTTATTGATTTACTTCATTTTTGAGTTGACAGTCTGGAAAATGAACAAGCTCAACGGGGGGAAAAAGCGCACCCTCCACACCTTTTCCACGCAACTAATGAAGCAAGAATGCCATACTGCAACTTAGCAAAGTGTTATCTGAGGGAAAATTAAATTGGCTCCCCCACAACCCTTTCACCCTCCCCACCACCGACTACAAATGAAAACAGAAGCGGGGGGGGCAGGGTGCGGGGAAGAGCCCTGATCCAAACATAAAGCGCCGGTCTCCTGCCAGCCGTTCGCCACAAATTACCCGCCATTTGGGGCACTCGGAGCTTCTCCAGCCAGCCATTAAGCGACCAGTAATGACCAGCCTGCGCATTCAGCTCCAAACACACGGAGCTGCGGGTCAGACGCAAAACCGGCAGTTGACCCGCACGGCGGTTGCCATAGCGCCGGCGCTTTCCGTAACCGAGGCCTTAGAGCCCTCAGCTGCCGAGGTGCCCGCTCTGTTTCGCTTCTGATCGATTGAGGTAGGACGAAGCCAAAACCCACTGATTATCTGCCTTTGTCAGTATTTGGTTTGTTAGTCACTGTGTATGAACACCACTTGGTTTACTGGGTAGCTGTTAAAGGTACTTGAGATCCTTAATAATGTTCCTCCTAATTATTTATTTGTTTGCCTAGCAGCCGCCCTTAACCGGGGTGAGCACCCGTGCTACACATTAAGCATTTGTACACTGGGCATTAACTGTAAATTTTATGTAAAGCTTTTTGCTCAAGGGTGCAACGGCGGTGCCTCACGTGGGAACCAAACATACAGGTCTCTTTCAACCTCTGCGCCATACTGGTTCTTCTGAAGGCCTCTCCCTGCCAGCTCGTGAAGACAGGACCGTGTGTCCGTCACCACAGCATAAATAATGGTCGGGTGACCCTGGGTGACCATGCGATTCAGGCCAGACACGCACACGCCTACCTCTGTCCTGTCGGAATTTAAAGACTGCTTTGTCAGCAGCTCGCACAGCCCACTTACCTTAGTGTCTTTCTGCGGACATTTGTCAAGCACCCCCACAGATAAGACTCCCTCTGTAAGCAGAAGCCACTCCGGTGGAGGAGTCCAGGCTGAATTACTGTGAAAATGGGAGTCTGAACGACTGAAAGTCCTTCACTCTTCCCATCATGCAGTGAAGGGCTGTTATTGCAGCGCAGAAAGAGGTTTTTAAAAGAGCGTTTACCAGATAATTCACGCTTTTCGGCCTTTACCAACATTAAATGAATCCTCGGCGTAATTCAAAACTGAATACCTTCTCAAGTAGCGTCGGATCTGCGGCGTCAAGTACTCTTTTAAGGGGACCCTTAATTTCTTCTTTTGAAAATCTGCATAGTAATCATTCGTAAGTGGCAATGAGGACACCAACAGAAGCAGAACAGGACATTATACCTCTGATTTTGAAAAGCAGCGAATTGGAAAATGACTTCCTGCCTCATTAATGTTGAGGTGGGCACAGATGTGAGCACAGAACCCAATATCCCATCTAAAGTTTGAGAGGGTGGACCCTCTTTTTCTTAAAGGGCAAGCTACTGCCGGTGTACAGTTAATGACACCGATGGTCCATAAATATTTACAGGTATTATTAAATTAATGCACTAAATAATGCTCTCTAGAATTAAAAAATAAAATAAAAGGCATCCAGGGGACCCCATCATAAGTTTAAAAAGTAAAAGTTTAAAGTAGAAGGTTATATTAAAAAACAAAAAGAGCATCTTGTAATGTTACTGAATGCTTAGCTTTTGTCCCCAAAAAATGTTCAGTGAGGTTGAGGTCAGGTGATTGTGGATTGTACTGCACTCCTTGCTCCTCTTTGGTCTTCAAGTAGTTCTTGCAAAGCTTTGAAGTAACTTTAATTTGTTTGAAAAAAAAAAATTTTAATCCTAAAACTTTCTGTTTATTTCCACGATTACATGGAAAAATATGTCCCAGATTTTCAATGTGGTGTGGACCCCTCTGTATATAGTCATTGCATATCCAGGAACCCCCTACAGTACCTTCAGAGGACCCCACCTGTTTAAACCCAGGATCTAGAACACCGTTTGAGTCCTTGCTTTGTAAAAGTCACTCTGACCAGAATGAATTCAGAACGAAAGGTAAGCAGAGATGTTTTTACTTACTGAGATGGCGTGCATACCTGTGTGTCGTTCTAGGCTGAAGCCTACAGGAAAGTCGCCTCTGCGGTCGTCCAGCGCCTGGCCGCCCTCTCGGACTGACAGAGGGTCTCATTGGGAGAGCCGGCGGGGCAGGAGACCTTAACATCTGTTGTGCTCAAAACCGCTGGGTGCCACACCGCCCGTCACCCGCAAGCACAGCATCACCGAAGTCCACTACTACAAGTTCACCAGTTAAACTGCCGTACGAGGGTGCAATTACCCCTCTCTACCATAATTCATCCAATGAATGCACTGAAAGAATCAAGGACTTCCGACACCTCCAACTGGCACAGTTTACTACATGGAATCACAGTATCGACATTATTACATTGTCGCTGTCAGATTGTCTTGCACTTAAAATAATGGCCTGCTTCAGAATATTTCTCATATATCTTGTTGGTACAAGATGCTGTGAATGGCATTGGCTGTGTGCAGTACAGCTCCCTGGGTGCATCTCGGGCCGTTTGCTGCAGAATTGCGTGTCGGGTTTCGACAGCGCGCTTCCTGCTCTTGCTGATGGACCGGGCGAGGAGTCCGCGGATTGTACCGTGCCTTGTGTGCGATTGTCAGCGGTTCGCTGGCCGTGCCATTATTTGAGGAGCTGAAACCGAACCCTCGGTCTGAGAAGCACGGGGCCACGGGTTTGACAAGAATGCTGGACAAGAATGTTCCGGCTTTGTGAGCCTGCTTCGGACCTGGCTGGCTGGTCTTTTACCCGCTTGCCCCAGAGAACCGACCTGCCATGATCCTGATCCCCACACTGTGGAAGAACCAGGAGCCCCACTGTCGTTCGCTTGCGTTACAGGACACTAAAAAGAACGGAGAATGACTGTGGAAAGTAAGAAGAATAAAGTGGTGTCTTTTGAAGATAATGATGATGTTGTGAGTGTTTTTTCCTTTCATTTTCTCTCCACAGGCAGCTTTTGTGAATGTGACAGAGTCTTTCCTAATTCTCTGACACAGAAAAATTATCTCATTGACTGGAAACAGAGCGCTCACTCTGACACTGACGCTGCACACCGAGACTGAATTACCTCATCGAAATTTGTCCAGAAAACGACCTCAAGCATTCTGTCTTAGTCCATTCCAAATAATTCCTTTGAATACATTTGTGCTTATTATTTGTGTGCTCTGTGAAGATGCTCACTGGTATGTTTGTCTGTCTATGAGAGAGAAAAAGAGACAACGAGGTCTTTGGTCGTAGTCAAATATACAATTGTTTATTTTGTTGACATATCCATAGAAATTCAATAACTTTCAGTTTACATATTGACCATTTCCACAGCTCGATACTATGAACAAATCCGGGTAATATAACTTGCTCTATGGTTCCAACAGCAATGCCCTATCTGGGAGCAGAGCCTGCACTTTATGGAGTTCAAGCCCAGCTATGTAACCAGGGTGCACAATGAGAGACGCACTGTTAGCTGAAACTCTTTCAGCACCAGGCCTCCCTGCCCTGTCACGTGTCAGATGTGGTGTAGCTGTCTCCTGGCTACAGAGTCTGCCCGTGTTTGCACCCTGTACTCCCGCATCTCCACTGCCATTCTTCTCCAAACCCAACAAAGGTCTAATAGTTGGATATGTGTAGTCCTCTGAACCAGTTCAGCATGTTGTAGTACTTTCAACCAACCCCCCCCACCCATTTTCCCACGTACGGGAAGCCGTCGAGCACCGCGATTGGCCACTGGTATGTCACCGGCGGAAATTGTGATTGATGCTCTGAATCGTTTGCGTGGTTGATACGGCGGCGTTTCGTGAGGCGAGGAAGACAAAGCTGTACAAATGGCATTTTCCAAGCTGTCACTTACGAATACCGCTTACCCTTAATGCCGAGTGTGGTCACGGCAGCGTTTCCAGCCAACCAGAGCCAGGAAACAGCCTGGCGGGTTTAATGAGGCCTGCTCGTGTATGAAGTCATTATCGGTCAGGGGAGATGGGCCTCCTCTCGGTCTCCTCTGCTGAGCTGGCTGGGGGCGGCGTAGGGAGGGGGGGGGGATTATTTGTCTCCTGAGATCTGAAGGGATCTGAAACGAACCCATTTGTCCCCTTGTCCCCGTTAAGTTCCTGTATTCACAGTGTTCAAAGTGTGGAGTCTGAGACGAGAGCCATTGCTCTGGCATTGCGGGCTGCGCAAACAATGGTCACGGTTTCCCTAGGTCGGTGGGAGCGATTCCTTTTTCCCCACGTTGGGGTTCCGCGTCTCTACTGCCGGCTTTCTGCGCACATCCTCCACGGGAACTTTTGATGTGAAGACGTTTACTTTGGTCAATAGAGTTTGTGGGGAACTCATGCGTATCTTATTGTTTGTTTCATCAAATGGGGTTGTGCTTTTGAAAGACAGTTCTGAGTTCCTTGTTATCTCTGGCTGTATTGATAATGCTCCTTATTCGAAAATTTACTTTTCAATAGCTGGTATTCTAAAAACGGTAGCCTGTAAACTAGTGGCTAAGATGCTTGGTGACTGGGACCTGGAAGGTTGGTGGTTCAAGCCCCGGTATAGCCATGATGATACCCACACAGTTGTTTGGCCCTTGAGCAATGCCCTTAACCCTGCATTGCTCCAGGGGGGATTATCCCCTTCTTAGTCTTATCACCTGTAAATCACTTTGGATAAAAGGGTCAGCTAAATAACAAATTATCTGATTATATGATGATGAAGACGAGATGATGTCAATGGTGATGATGATGATAAAATGTATGATGATGGTTGGGTTTTGCACTTTTTACACTGAAAAAAATTCAAACCTGGTCTCGGTGGCCTGGAGCGTGTCTGTTGAGTAGAACCTTTGTCGATTGTCGTCCCCCTCCTCTTCACGCCATATTGAGATGTTCAGCAAGCAGCCTCAAGGCTTACAAACCTTTAGATTGATAGCAGATGACATATTTGTGCTACTGCTTCATTGTACGAACTGATCCTCGGTCATCCCACAGTAGTCTTGAGGGAGTACTTCTGCAATGACCATTAAATGCAAGAATGGTTGCAGCTTATTTAAAAATTGTATTCCTCAATTTTTACCAAATCCCTGAACTCAGCCGAACTTGTTGGTCTCTTGCCAGCAACCGCTCCTGCCGACGTCAGGAGGAGATGACAGACATGTGACTCCTTGTGAGAGAGACACGTGACTCCTCAATTCATGTGAGGCCTATTCCTGCTAGTTCTTGCACTGCAGACACACATGCGCACATGTCGCTCGTGGATAATGAATGAAGTCATCATATTCTTAGTTTGTAGGTCAGCATGTGCCTGGTCTGAACAGGTGTGGGTGTTCTAGAGCCAATTGTTGCCTTGCCAAGCAGACCTCCAGTCATAGGCGGAAGTAGCAGGATTGGGACACGGAGAATCAGTCGCAGTTGTTGAGAATGAGCATCTTTACATCTTGAGCCAACTGAAGGCCCTCTAAGGATGATTACTGCTTGATAATCTTGTTCTGATTGTTGTATCTGGCTAGCACAGAACACAACGGGGGTGATAATACACTGCCCAGGCACCAGGTGGCGCTACATGTTATTTGGAAGCGACGACGAGCAGTGTCATTATTTATTTGTCCGGCCCGTGTGGGACGAGACTCCCGCGACTTGTGCGAACGGGGCTGCTTCCTGCATTTTTGCCCCCTTCCCTCGACTCCGGCCTCGGCAGCTGTTCCGTTCCCAGCTGCCGCAGAGGGAAAGCCAGACGGCCCCGCAATCCGCTGGGTCAACAAGTCTGAAATTGGGTCCCCCCCCTTCGCCCCGCTCACAACCTCCGTCTGATTGGAAGCCACGCCGATGTGGCCCGCGAGTTGCTCTCGAGAGTTGCCCAGAACTTTCTCTCTGGTTTTCGTCCTGCCCTCCGAGGGGGGAGGACCGCAAGCGGGGGTCGCTCGGGGTGCGGGATAGGCGCGCTCCGGCTCAGATGGTCCCCATTAGAGAGGAGGGCCCTCGTGCGGAGCTGCCTCTCTCCGCGGCCGCATGTTCTCACATCCCCGGAGGCCTGTCACATTTACGTAAGCCCCGTTGCGTTCAGGCCCCGTGCAGAGCAATGACTTAATTACCCGCTTTGGCCTCCGCGTTCTGGGACACCAGACACTGGTCCTCTGTATTTAATTATGGCTTTGAGCTAAAACATGCTTTGTTGCAAACCGGCCAGCATTATGTAAGAGGCCTGGAAAGATTGTTTTGGTGGAATCTCTGTCTTAGAACCTAGTTATTATATATTGTGTGTTTTGTTGATAATTGAATCTTGGTCCTGTTTGGGGGCTGGTTCTGACACTTTGTGGTTTGTTTTGAGTACATGCACAGTTCTGGGCTAAAATAGAAAGGTATAACTTCTCCTTCGTATCTTAGTATCACAGTGGTCTACTGATGCATATTCCACAAATACACATTGGAGAAGGGACTGGAAGAAGTGAGCAGGCAGTGAAGTTTGAGGCAATGTTCTGGAATCGGTTTCCCCAGGTGCCGTTGGGTCATACATTCTTTATCTCATTGTTTAATAGAGTTATGTTCTTTATTTTTCTTAGTCAATGTGATTTTTGCTTGGGAGTATGCTGGAAAGTGTCAGATATTTTGCTGTTCCTCCTGTGGAGGAGGTTAGAGACGGGTTCAAATGAGTGAGTCAAAACACTGCGTTGAATAATCAAAAAAAAATAAAAAAAGTCTTTCATTGGAGCAGAGATGTACTAAGGTGATGATTCATATCAAAGTGGTAGAAAAGATGCTGTGCTTCATTACACCTCAGGTTAAAAAAACAGACATGGACATTTTGCCATTGATTTGTGCTTGAATACATTTCCCTTGAAAAGTTGAGTGTACTGATTTCAAATGAATACTTGATACAACATGATACATACCTGAAAGGTATTTCTGAGAAATTGAAACAGAAACATATTACCCCAGTTGCTATCGGCGTTTTCTCTGTGTTATGCAATCAAACATCATAAAACCACCCATATTCCCTTTAATCATAGAATGAGATCAGATATATTATCTCAGAATTTTCCTTTGGAAATTCCAGTGGGAATCATTGACACAGGCTGACACACCCTGTGGTGACACACTGTGATGTCACAACGCCACCAGTTGCGCCCGGGGTAAAGTTTGCAGTTACACGGAGAGTGACTCAATTGGGTAAGACAAACAGCAAATCTGAGCTGAGGGTATGAGCTCACAGGAAGTGCAAGCTTGGGCATTTTTTTTTTCACTGGAATATGACCTGTGGCTGTATTATTTGTCTTTGTCTTTGTGACAGTCTGTGTAAAGTGCTGTACAAATATAATTGAATTATTATTAGTATCATTAGTATTATTATTATTATTATTTATTATTAGTATTATTGTTATTATTTTATTTTGTTGTTGTAATAGAGTATTGTATTTATATCACATCTTTATTATCTCAGATAGATTTACACGGAAAGACACAAACTCACCCACTTGCCTGGGTGATGCACAGCGTCCATTTTGCACCAGGATGTTCACCACACATCAGCTACAATGGGGCTTTATAGTGCCTTCATGCAGTGACTGTCCACGGCAATGGCCTGAGACAGCAGTGAAAAAGAGCAGCCCTTCATGCCACTAGATACAACTGAGCTGCTTGAGTCCTCCTCAAAATGGGAGTATTAAAGTCAAGGAAAAGAAACACCCTCTCCATTGTCATTGTTCAATCTTTTTGTAAATAAGCTTTCGGCAGTGCAATTTATCAATGCTAATGCCCTTCACCAAGCACATGAACAGTGCCTTAAAAATGACAGTTGAAAAATAACTATCATAAATTTACCCTAGGCAAAGGCCATGACCTGAAAATGTTCATGTTGTAGGCAATTACTCATATATGTGCAACCTGGATTTGCTTTTTTCTGGAATAACCATAGTAGCCTGTATTGTTTCATTGTAAGCATTGTTCAGTATTTCAAGTGGTGTCTTCACAATGGTTCAAAATGTTTGACCGTTTGTGTCAGGGCATATCGCTGTCTGCTGAACTGACAGCAGTGTTTTTATGACTGTTTACAGTTGTAGTAGCCTGCCCTCTGCTCTGGTGCAGTGTAGTTTTATGAAGCGCTGGGAAAACCTACCAAACAAGAAATGCAGAGCGTGCCTGTGTCGTTTGCTTGCTAAGGGCGGAGCGGCTCCGAGACCATGAACTCATAAAGCTGGCTTCCTGTGGCTTTTATTACGCCAACCCATAGTCTCTGCTAAACTTCTGTTTTGAGTACTAATATCCATGCATCCTATCTTTTCAGATAATGAACACAAACAGCTGAGGCTGTTGCCCGCGTTTGTCTCAAACGGTTAGGAAAACAGGAAGAGGGCCTGGCCCTTGTTGGTTTGATAAATTAATTATTTCCCGCCTCCAGCAACCGAATCTGCTTGCACATCAATCCATCAATCAATCGACAGCCCACGCCGACACCACCCAGTCCTCAGTGCACAGAGGATGGCTGTTTGTGTTGGACACAGGCACAGGTGTCCCATTTGTTTCATCTTGTTCCTCTTTATCCAGTTGCTTTTGGCTTGCGCCCAATTGAATTTTATGCTGTTGGCCCAAAATAGACAAGTACTGTCACTGTGAATGTTTTTTTTACACTTTTCAGTCCACAGTGTCCTACAGCTGGGGACTTCCTGCTCAAACAGGCTTAACCCAGATCAGTTTGCACACCATTGTCTGATAGACAAAATATATTGCATAAAATGTGTTTGCTGATCCTGGACTAATGCTTTAATAAACCAGCCAGATAGAATAAACCGACTGGTTTTCCACCACAAGGGGCAAGTCCTGCTTTCAGTGACCTTCAGTGACCTTCAGTGACCTGGTGTGAATGAATTTTCAGCAGTTCCTCAAGTTGAACAGTCTCTGAAGTTTGTATGTATCATTAATATCAAAGATATACTGGTCCTTCAGTTTCATTTATTTAATTCAGATTTAGAATATTTTACTGTTGAGAAAATCCTGCCCCTCTCTTTCATTATTTTTTGTTTTTCTTTCTCTTTATTTTGTACTTTCTTTTTCTTTCTTTCTTCATATTTGGCACCATTGACCATAACACTGTTCAACCACGTGCTTTGTGATTTTATGGGTCTTTATTCCATGGCAGATCTTACAGTGGAATTCAGTGGGTGCTGTGATCCGATTAAGAGTAATGACTAATGATTATGGTCGTCTGTTTGCTTTGTTTCTTTAAAAACAATAAGATGAGATAAGTAATGATGGGCATGTCTTGGGATTCCCCGTGTCTTCAGGTGTTTTGGTGCCATTTACACATAATTTGCCTTCAGTCAGTAAAATCCGGTTCCCGACGGAAGAGAAATGTAAATCCTACATTTGGGACGAGTAGGGGCATGATGGTATTTTGGTAAGCTTTTATTGCAAATTGTTTTGCTGTACCAGCAAGGGTATCAGCAAGCCTATTTGCCATCTGTGTTGTCCCCTAGTATACAGTCTCCTGATTGCTGCAAAATCTCAGTGTAACAATGTGTTTTCTCTTGTTTTTTACAACCCAACCTGTATGCCTTTAAGTGGACGTGAACTCCTCTGGCCGTTTTAATACCGTTGACTGAAGTAGGCCCAAGTAACCAGACGCATGTGTGGTGGTCAGATATCTATCGATTGAATTTAGTTTCTGCGACCTTACATTTCAGGGGCTATTCTGCTTGCAGAGACGGGGAGAATGAGTCTGGTGTTCCTTCAGTGTGAGACAAGGCAGGCTCTGCAGGGAGGGAAAACCCCAATATTCCCGACACCACCGAAGGACCTGCAGACATGCCGGACAGCGGGATTGTTTGGGCGGTTGGGTGGAACGGGCCTGCAGGCTGCGGGTGCCATTTTGTGTGGATATGAGGGCTTCTGCGAAACAAATGATGTCATGACTCAGTGGAGGGAGAGCGTGAGGGCGCGGTTACTGGTGAAGGTCACACGCTTGTGCTGATGGCCTAGAGAGGCAAGGCCGTAAAGGGCCGTGTCCCTACAGCCGCGTACAACCACAGTGAGACCTGTGCGCATGCGTTTTATGTAGGCTACGTTTCATTAGTCCAATTAATTAACTCAACTCATTTTCTGCATTTTAAGCGCTTGTATCACACTTTGTTTTGACACATTGAACCTAGCGCTTTGTCCATTTCTGTTAAGTGAAAGCAGGCTGCAAGAAAGAAGAAGCACGGAGCCAGGAAAGAGGAGCGCTCATTGTGTACCGCGTCTGTATGGGACCACTTAGCCTTGTTGAATGGCTGCTACTGAGTCCATCACTTTCAGGGTAACATTGTACAGGGGTTGCAGTGTCTTCTGAAAATATACAGAGCTGCATCTGTCACAGCATCTGGCTCAGGAAAAAGCAAGTAAATTCACTGGTGTTTGGCACGGCCATATTAACATAATTATTCATTGTTAGGTTTTTACTTGAACAGCTGTGTTAGAAACTCTCCAATTTACCATGATAGTGCAGATTTTTATCTCACACCATGAACATCTCTGTCTCATTAGTGGGTAATTTAATTTATCTTATTTTACAGCAGATATTTAAACAATCTTGTTTTAATGCACAAGGCCATTATAGGTGTGTTTTCCATATTTAAAAGTGACACGTTTCAACTGGAGTATAAACAGAATGCACTCTACAAGGTTAATTAGGAGAAAGAAACACTCAACAATCATGAGAAATATTTTATGCCTTGCATAACATTTATTCTGTTTCAATTTAACCTGGCAATAAACAATCGACTGTATTTTTGTCCTTGCATTAGAACTGGCCAATGCACGTGTTCCTGTGTGTATGTGCTGATGAGGGAACCTTGGCACACTTCCCCGTGGAGTTGTGCCAGGGGGCGCTAGCGGGGTCAGGTGTGGTTTGCGGCTTTCCTGCGCAGGCCGGAGTCGTGTCCGGTGAATGTCACAGCCTGCGATGGAGAGCGAGGGACTTCTCTCCACGGGCGTCAACTTCCTGTAACCTTGAGCTGCAGTCATCCCAGGAGCGCAAATAGTCTTGCCGCGTGCACCCAGTCTCCCAGTGAAAAGACCTTGCCTCGACCCGCTGCACTCTGCCTGCTCTGGGAGGCCGCTGTGGAGACAGGTTCTCCAGGGGCGTGCTGACATAAAAAGACTGGAATGCTTAGCTCAGTCCTGATAAACAGGTTTTTGTCTGAACCAATTAGCGGTTACTTAATTGGCCCGATGAGGTAATACGCTGAAGTTTGCATCTGTATTTCCTTAAAATGCCATTTCATAGCAGGTGGCTACATGGTGCATTCCTAGGGCACCGGATTCTCAACCCGTATGTGAACCCCTCCCATTCTGGCGGGTGCTCGATCCCACAGGAACAAAGTGGGGAAAAAACATATTGAGGGTGGACTGTGGTCTACTTGAACAAAAATACCCTGCTGTAAAATGTCTCTGTCAGGCAAGCATCAGCTGCATAATTTTGATCAAAAACACCTAAACTAACAGCCCACACAACCAATTAAGAGCTGAGGTGTGAGAAAATGGCAGTTTGACACCGTGTCTGAGAGGAACATCACAGAGGTGTGACATTCAGCCCTGTCTTTACCCCTGCTGCCCCCTGGGTTGGAGGAGTTCTTTCCGTTGGCACCTGAAACTGCTCATTTAAATCTGGGCTTACAAAACTGCTGGCCAGAACACGCCTGGTTTCAATAACGGCTGAGCTCCGAATTACCAAGCCGCATTAATACATTGTTGTATCATTGAGTTTAAGCTTTGTTTGTATTATGCGTATCGGGTTTTCAAATGACTGACCAAAGCCAGGGATTTAAAATGGTTATTTTTTACTATGATCTCCTTGCATGAGTCCACTGGGGAAGACAGGAAAAGACAACAATGAAATGGGAAGTAGCAACGGAAAAACAAGGTGGGGGATTGTAAGAAAACATGTGGGAGTTATTGTGGGAATGTAGTCTTTGGATGTTCTTTTTTTTTCAGGAGACAGCAGCACCTGTCTACAGAGACCGGAGCAGTGTATCTGATGTCCCTTTTGGTTTTTTTCTATTACGAGTTCATACAGACTCATTCAAATCGATTACATTCAAATGGATTTGAAGCCAACGGGGATGATAAATCTAATATTACTGTCCATGGTCATTTTTCCTTTATAATACAGAAATGCAACAAAGCAAATAAATCTTCTTTGTGCAGAAACTATTTATTGTGAATCCCATTTAAAGTATTATGTTTGACTGTGCCCCGCACCCACATCATTACAACTTTATGGCGTCTAGAAATCATCTCCTCTTTAAATCATCTCATTGAAGAGGGAATTTAAGATCACTTTTTGATCTAAAAATGGCTTTGGTCAAAAAGTAAAGCTTATTAATCAGCATTTTGAGAGCTGTTAATTAGAAGACAGCTTCAGGGAAATGCCATGCAAATGAATTGCAAGTTAAACAACTTTGACGATTTGAAAGATCTTGCAGTGACATGACAGTGGATTTACACAAGTTAGACTTAGAATATGCAAATCTACCACAAATTTAGACTAAGAATATGCCAATCTTTGCTCGACATATAGCATCAAACATGAAATGGCAGAAATGTTCCATAATCCAGTTCAGACTGACTACTTCTCACTGAGAAATGAGCGAGGCTAATGTTTGTGTTTCTGAGGAGAGAAGCAGATAGTTGTCAAATCTGCCATTAAGCATGATAACTGGCTGCTTCTTGGTATTGACTATTACTTCCCTTGTCTATTTTGTTAAATGAGTTTATTTTAGGTAATGTAGATTTTAGTGCTGAACTACCTAATGACTATGTTTCAGCAACATGAACTTTCTGACACGTAGTTGTGGTAGTAAATTCAGGAAAAAATTATGACATAATTTGACTAGCGATACAAAAGAAAATCAACGGGAGCGCATCAATACATGCATTAGTCTAACAATTTGATACACTAAAAACTTGTCACAGCACAGCGCAAAATAGAGTGATGGTGATTGCAAACACCAACAGTGAGACAGAGAAAGCTGCCTTCCTTGTATCACTGTGAAGTGGGATATTATCCAAGCAGGTATTATTGGTGCAAACAGGGGCATTAGAATTGAGAGTAATTGCCAGATCCACGCAATAAAATTTGGGCTAATCCATAACTCCTCCGAAGCAGAAAATAACCCCACTCAACCCAGCCAAGCTCCTTTTCACCGTCCAACATTCAATATGCACCATTTAGAGGGACTAAATGGTGAACATAAATTGTCAGTGGACATTGTGTGTCACAATGTATTAGCTTAGTGGATACTCTTATTAACGGCAACTTGCTCGGTTTGCATTTTATTTCTTCACATAGAATTAATTTACTGTTTATTATCTGCCAAACTGGACATCTACGGGTGCAAGTCAGGTTAAGAATCTTACTGCAGGGCTCAATAGTCGTGCCCCATCTGGCAATAAAATTAAACCTCCACCTCGGGGGAAGTGGATAATCAGGATTTCTCTTCCGAAACACGTAATGTCAGGCTGCTTCTTATCACACTGTCGTTCTCAAATTGGATTCTCGCAGATATGAGTTGGAGGAAGACACATAGAGTTGCTTCCACGTAGAGCTGAACTGGAGGATTTGCTGATGTCCAACTGTTCGATCAACCAGCGGGGTTCGCCGGTGGGTGAGAAGATGCGGTCATGTCAGCTGACTGAAACTTTTTCATCCGTGGCCAACCGAATAGCATCACCCTGCAAGACCGTTGGCCTCATTCGGCACCGGAACGATAGGTTTCAGGGCAATTTAATGCAGCGCAGTACGCCATGATGGAAATGGTGCCGCTCGGAAACGTACTTCCAGCGTGACAGCTAGACCAGAACCAACACAATAAGCAAAGTATTGCTTCTGTTGAAACTACATTTCAGATGAATGATTGTCATCTCTCTACTATTTTATACAGCATTGCCACAGTAAAATACTATGCTAAAAAATATTGCTGGTTCCTGGTTAAAGAACTGTTGGCACTGTTGTGTTTTGAGAATTCCTCAGTGAATCACAATAGAGGCGCTCTTAAACTCAAATTGACCTCAAGATTAGTTGGGTGAGTCTTCACATTTCTGAGGTGAACCTACAGGAAACTGTAATAGATTTCCTCCTCCCTCATAACAGGTCACTACTTTGTTGTGTTTTTTATGTTTGCATATAGATGTGATAAATAGCTCCTGTGTGACTCAGCTGATAACAACACAACTTCAAGCAGCCTTCTTATAACCATCGTGTTGTATCATTTGTTAGGTGTGACCAGGAGTGTGCAACACAAAGACAGAAATGGGATCAGTGTAGTGTGGGCAGGGTGTCTTTAGATACTTGAGTACTGTCAGGTTTCTTGCGACCGTTCACACTAGCTGCCCTGTAGCGAGAGGCTTATTGTGTGAAAGATAGATACTGGCTCAGAGGTAAATAAAATGAAGTGATGGGTAAGGGTGGTCATCATTGCAAGAGTGTAGAACAATTGCCATTTTCAAAAGAGGGAGATAGAAAATGGAAGTGAGGGTTACTAGGTGGCACATTCAGTTAAGGCGTTGAGCTGTGGTCCATAGATGGGCCTAATGGCCTCTGATCAAATCCGGACCGTGTCTGTGGCTGGTGGCCTCAAACGGTGACGTGCAATAGGCCAGTGTTTCTCCAGTCCTCAGGGCCCACTTTCCAGAAGCTTTTTGTTGCAACCAGGATACACCTGACTTACTGACTGAACCAATCAAACCACCAAAAATGCCCTTGATTATTAAAATCAAATGTATGAGTTCCTGGTTACCACAAAAATTGAGAAGCACTGCAATAGGCAATTGCATCACACAGGGTATAGGCGGAGTACCATCGGTTCGGAGCAACCCCATATCAGGCACCTATGGACTGCATGCTAAAGCAGCATATGAAAGGTCTTCCTCTGAACTTAGCTGTAGTCTGCAGGTGTTTTCACAGGAGAACCATGACTTGCGAATTACACGGCTGCATTTGCAGAGTAATGGCCAAATTGGGTTGGGAATTGGACATACTCAGCCACACGTCGGGTGTATGCCAAATGTATAAATAAATAAACAAATAAACAAAATGAGAGTGCACTGAGAAAATGCAAAGCATCCAGCATTATTTATCAGTGTGTACACACTCCATTTGGACATAATGTGCCTCTTTGGTTGACTGCCAATGCAGGTAACTAGCCTCCCGCTCCACACATTAAATGAATTAAAAGCAGCTGTTGAAAATGCGGCTGAGCATTTCCTACAGCTCTGGTTGATGGAGGAATGAGCTCTGTTTTTCCGCTCTGCAGCTCTCGAATAAGGGCTACCGCCAGCGGATATAGAATTACTAGACCTGCTAAAATATACTGATGTCATTTTCAAAGTCCTGTCTAAAAATGACGTTCTGAATGAGTGCCTTAATAACGGTGGCGAAACCCCTGTCTGACCTGTATGACACCTCAGGGCTGCCTGACGTGTGCACGCAAGGTGACTGCGCTTCCCACCTGTCCATCAGTTGCAGGGTGACATCATCTCTGTTGTGCCCTCGGTGTTCCTGTTGAATAACTGACAGTTTCATTGGCCTCTTCACTGAGAAATTGAGCCATAGGGTCTACTACTATAATTACTCTTGTAACCTATTATGGTGGGAGGGCGTGGAGAAAATATTCGTGCATCGACTCATTCTCGCTCGCAGAAGCCCGGGCCTTTGTGCCTGCTGTGCAAAGGAAGTTGTTACTTGTGAACTGTGAGAGAAATTAGATCTATTTCTGATCTGAAAAGGATTAGACTCGCATTACAGTCACTGAGCTAAATGTCCAGTTGTTAGCAAAAAGCAATTACAGTGTCTTTACAGAGGCAAATGAGGGTTTGTATTATAAACAATGAGAAGGAAAGCACCAGGCCTGTTTTCTACAGGCAAGCCACATTTAAAAAAAAAAGAGTGTGGCCCAAATATCTGTGCATTTAAAAAAATGCTGTTTGGCCTTTTCAGTTTCAATACGCCCATGAAAGAAGCTGAGCTCCACTCCCTCCCCTCTCCTCTCTATTGTCAGCTAACTGAAACATTCCTTCTCTATTGTCATGAAAGCCACATCCTGAATTCTCAAATTAGGGAAGAATGAGTCCCAAAACTGAAACAGGCCGACCATCCAACCATCTGCAAACCGTTATGCTGTCGGTATAGATTCGCCACCTGAATGCTGAGTGGAAAAGCTTGCATTTCAGAGGGAAAAAAAATCCTTAGCTGTGTGATTAAGAACTTCAGGCTATAGGAACATTTTCCCACCAGGCTCCAACCAAACCTGCACTAGACGTCAAACCTGTTTCAATATTCAATACTCAGACACTGAGGATGTACAAAACGGGAAGGCAGGTGTGTGCGTGTGTGTGTGTGTGTATTATTTCAGAGCGGGGTCAGTAGACACATCTCCTACACTCCTACACAGCTCTCACACATTCAGCTCTGGCCCCCTCCACCTTGACCCTGGGGACCTGGCCCCGCCCGACAGGGGGGAGCGTGGCCCCGTTGCCATGCCAACGTAGCTGCGGAGCTGCGCAGGGCAAACAGCGGCAGCTGGTTTCAATTGCAACACAGCTCCGCGAGGGCCCTCGCGTGGGGGAGAGAGAGCGAGGCTGGGTGTGTGTGTGTGTGTGTGTGTGTGTGTAGGGGGTGTTGTTATTCCTCCCTTTCCTGTTCCCGACCAGTGTCTGAGGGGCACGGGGGCATCGCAGACACCGGCCAAACTGGGCCTTACAAGACCCGAGCCTTTCTCACCAAGAAGAGTGGTGGATAAAGAGGGATGCTGGTCATGTCTGCATTGTCGGTTGTGTATGGTAATAAACAAGGAACTGCACGTGGCCTGGTGATGAAACCCATGGTAAAAGCAGCAAAGGCTGGGTTTTTCTTTGTGTTTTGACATCGGTACCTCATTAGTCTCTCACCACTGCAGCGGGGGATTGTGGGACGCTGGGAGGCAGGACTCCTCGGGACGTGGCGGACGTGCCCAGGTGGGGCCCCGGGGACCTGCGAAAGGACAGAGCAGCTGGCAGAGGGGTACCCTGTGGGCTTTGAAGTTTGGACTTCTGTTGATAAGAGCCTGTAGACTTCAACTGCTTCAGGGACATTTATTTAGGGGGGGGGGGGATCAGGTAGATAAATTATTTTGGGGGCGGTAAATAATTTATGATAAAGAAGAGGAAAGGGAAGAAGTGAAAAGAGCAGACAGACAGACAGCCATAAAATCAGACAGGAAGGAGAAAAAAAAAAAAACAGGTTGCGGCCCCTGTGCGTCTGATGTCTGGGCGCGGTTTTAAAGAGCGGGTTTTGATGACACTCGGGGTCTCGCAGAAACAGCCCCCGCCTCCCTCCTTCCCTCCCAGCCCCCCACCTCTGGTTCGGGGGAGAAGCGTTTGAGGCGCGGAGTGCTGAGAGGGAAGACGGGGAGGCATGCTGACTGCGCTCGCCTCGGGGTTCAATTAAACATAAAGCCGGAGTTGCCATAGTGATGGGCTGACACTGTAACTTCAGAGGAGTGGGTTCTCTATGAGCGAGGAGTGTTGGGAGTCTGTGGGGGGAACGCCAGAGACCGGAGCCTTTAATCAGGAATTGCTGTATACCCCATGGGAATAGGTAGCTACACACGTCTGCAACATTCATTTGCACTCAGCCTTACCTCACCCACACTGCTCCTGCACTCTCTTACTCACTCCTGCACGTACCTCATGAGCTCACACACAATACCATAGGCAATGCAAGTCCACAGGCGCGCGCTCATAAGTGCCTTCATAAGTTGCCGCACGTCTCTCACGCACGCGCTCGTGCATACTCCTACACACCTCGTGCAGCCACACGCTCTCCCATGGACTCTTGTCTCGTGAGCATGCGCCCACACATTATTTTACAGGCCTCATTCATCTCATTACCAACGGCGACCTGCGATCTGACGTTGACATGGAGAAACCATGAACGTCAGTTAGCATGAGGTTAATGGGTTAATGCTACACACCATTAACACCTTTAATGTTGTGCTGATATATCCCGGATACATTTGCTTCTTTCCTTCAAACAGCTCCGCATGCTCCGAAGGAAACTAATTCTGCCCGGTCCTGGTGGACGCTAGTTTAACGACCTCCATACTCACTGTGCTGATCGCGTAGCCCTGGTCTGGAATTCCCACAGGTGCCCTTTTCTCCGGGTACGAGCGAATAGTCGGTTCAATCCAGAACACGCTCCATTGAACCAGGTGATTGAATGCAGTATTTTGGAAAGTTGCTCACCGTTGCCCTTAACAGTAAAGGCCTAAAGGACGGCCGGATTTGACAGACGGAGCGCGGCTTCGCTGTTCGGTGGTGCGAACGGCCGGATTGCGATCGACTGGAGACGACAGCCCATTTTCTTCCAGGTGATCACAGTCTGGAGATGAGAGCCACGGGGAATTGGTAGTGAAGTCTCTGCCCTTAACTCACCGTGCCTGCTGCCGCTACGACTCCTCGGTGAACCGCAAGATGTTCTCACAAACAAGGCAGGTTTCTGGAGGTCATTGTGGCAGTTCAGGGTTTAGCCCACTTCTCACTCCAACAGGAAATGAAAAAGAAAACAAAAACCTGGAGGAGAATATTGTTTGGAATTCAATGGCGGTTTGCATTGTGAAGTACATGTTTCATATTTCATGATGCAAATAAAGTACTGCTGCTCCCAAATAAAGCAGTGGCATTGAATTATACTGAGCCTCCCGTGAAAACCTATTCATGATATTGTGAGCCTGGTAAAAAAAAAAAAAAAACCTCCATAATATGGATATATAATAATAATAATAATAAAAATAATTATAATAATAATTATAATAAAAACAATAATAATAATACATTTATTACGCTCTTTTCATTGAGTGAACAATCTCAAAGCACAACATAAAATATAATATTAAAGACGATATAACAGTTCAGAGATGAAAACACAGGGCTTAGAGCAATAAGATAACCCTCATAATGGATTTCAGCTTGATTCCCAGCCGATCAGATTTGGTGACGGAGAGTCTATATTTAACCGTCTTCCTGGATCATTTCTCTAGCTGCTGAGTCACCAGACAAGCAGTGATGGCAGGGTGGTGCCAGCACCGCTGTGACTGGGTGTGACAGTGGAATCGGCACAGGGCTCGAGGCCAGAGCTAACACGCAAACACAGTGCCCGCTACTACGCCAGGCTCTGTTTTATTGGCCAGCCGTATATCATTTTGCCGTGCCAATATTGCTTTTTGTGTGAACGCGAGAGCTTCAGGATGTGTGCCTGTGCTGATGTATAGAGTGGCAACATTGAGATGGGTTTACCTAGGCTGTGCCGTACCAATGGCATTCTCACGATGCTGTTTCGGGAGTGTTACTGCACAGCGGGTCTCTTCAGTGCCTTTGCTGCAATAAGCCTCGCCTGCTACCATCATGAAACATCCCTTCACGGTCCGTTAGCTTCTTTATCTCCCTGCATGTAATCATTTGCATAATCATGCAGGTTCCATGCAGGTTATTGTTTTGAAAAAGGTAGATTTCAATTTATGATGCGTTCTTTGACAATATTGCTTATTGTTATGGGAGAATTTAACATGCATTTTTTTCCTATGAGGTTATATAAATTGTCTTATCGCCATGCTTAATCAGTTTGTTCTTTTTATGTTACAGGATAAAGATGTAAAATTATCAATTGATTAGAAGTGACTTCAAATTCTCTGCTCAGCTTGGTTGCAATAGGTAATAGCTCGCTGTCAGTGTAAAATAGGCCATTTCTATCCCCCAAAGACCTCCTCCTGACCTGTTCTTGTTGGCTGTTATTGTAGTCAGTTGTTTCTTACCCAACAGCATCAACCTGCAAAGTATGGAAACCTCATCTTCATGTAAAACTTTCAAACCATCCCCAGAGTACTTTACCTGGGGGACAGTGAGCCCACAACATTTCCTCATTCATAGCACTTCTTCATAAAAACGGCCACATTCTGCATTAGCATTCTAGCATCTTCCTTAACTTCCAGAGAGTGCAGAGGCAATCTTCTCCTTTGCCGAGTGTGGAGATAAGGGTTCGAATGATAGACTTGGCCTTGCTGAAATACCCAGCACCGGAAACGTGTGTTTTTGAAATTCTTCCCTTTGGCAGCGACAGGCCTGTTGCCGGGCGGAGTTCCAGAGACAGTGATTTAACAGTGTGCTCTCCACAACCAAGAAGAGGGAGGAAGCAGCTCCTCGCCTGTGCCTGGTGCAGCCAGTCACGGCTGTGTCGGAGGAATTGCATGAAGGGACAGCGCGTATAAGCTTTCTCTAATCTCCTCCACTCGAGAGGGCGGGCTCGGTTGTTGAGCCTTCCGGCAGTCCCCAATCTGGGGTGAGGGGCAAATTGGGGGGGAGAGGTAATCCAGCAGTCTATTTTGAGCCACTTGAGGTGCAGGTTGCTAGGGACAAGAGTGAAATGTCTGTTATGGATCTGGTCGTGGCGTAGCCCTGGGCGGGATCGCTGGGGGCTGAGAGCAGGCCCTGTGGGGGTCCATGAGAGTGGTTCATTTTGTGGTACGTATGTGCTGCAACTTAGCTGCCAATTACATGTGCGCATGACAGACGGGGCAACGGTAAGCAGGCAGCGGATTCGTTCCTTTCTGTCCCCCCCCCCCAACTGTGTAATGTCTTTCTGGCACAAGCTCAAGTCTTTCTGCCAGAAATGAAATCTGCACATAATGAGCTTTATGGAGGGAGGATATAGAATTTTTTATTTATTATTCTTGTGGATCAGCCTTTTTGATAAAAATATAATGCAATTCATCTTACAGGAAATGAAACCTGGCTTAGGCCAAATCATATTTTCCTAAATGAGGTAGCAGAACTTAGCTCTGGAGAAAGCTGAATCATTCTAAATTCACTACGAACAGCGGCTTTGTGACAACGATAATTATCATGATGATGCGTAGAATGTGTTGTAACACCTCCCGTTCCTTTCGTGGAGCTAAAAGCGCCGTTTCTCACATTTCTCACCCAAATTTGAAATGTCTACTCATGGCATATGAGTATATGACTGCAGGCATATCCAGTTTCTACAATGTTATCCATCAATTTGGGAGGGCCACAAACTTGCATGTTTGCAAGTCACTGGTGAGCAATAAGGTGGAAGGTTTGCTGAACTGTTATCCTGGAGTGCTGATTTGCACTGATACCTTCCCTTGAAGAAGGTTGCTATGTCTAATAATGACCTGCTAGCCCACAGGCCACAGCTGACACAGTTGTAGGGTGCTGTAGGGTGCTCTTCACTCAAGGAAAATAACTCGCAAGGTACACTACTGGGGAGTCTCTCCCAGAACCTTGCATTGAAAAGGGAGGGTGACCCAACTCAGCCGCCACCAAAGCCGAATCAAAATGATTCCTGTCATGAATGCCTGACATTTATCATACATACCATTACAAAATGGTTGAGAAAAACTATTATCAACTCTCAATGTAGACTTCAGCTCTACTATACCTCACACCATCTAGGCTCAATACACCCTGACATTGTGGCTTAGTGTTTTACAAGTAGGATATCAGAGGGAAAGAAATTATAATCATGCTGTCATGAGATGTGTGATATGAGATCATTGATACTGAATGTGCATGTTTCAGGTCATTATGAAACAAGGCATCTGGGGATTACTTTCAAAAATGTATAATTACAGTCCCCTCCATAAGTAATGGAACAGCAAGGTCAATTTCTTTGTTTTTGCTATACACTGAAAACAATTGAGTTTGAGCTCAAAAGATGTACATGAGATGACAGATCCAAATTTTAGCTTTTATTTCCTGATATTTTTATCTGAAGATTTGTTAAACGACATTTCGGGGGGTCCCGGTGGCGCAGCCTGTAGAGCACTGACCGCATGCTCATTGCGAGCCGCGACGTCAACGGTTCGAATCCGACCGTCTGACAATTTGTCGCATGTCTTTCCCTCTCTCTCGCCCCCATTCTTCCTGTCTCTACTGTCCAATAAAGCTGAAAAAGGCCTAAAAAATATCTTTAAAAAAAAAAAAACTTAGAACATATCACCTTTTGTATCAGACTACCCAATTTTTAGGTGAGCGAAAGTATTGGAACATGTGACTGACAGGTGTTTCTTGTTTCCCTGATGTGTCATGTTAGATTGATTGCTTAAACAATAAATAGTTTTCAATGTCTACTCTTGGTTTTAGCCTTGGGTTTTGCCTGTGAAGGCTGCATTTGTATTCAAAAAGATAAAGACCACAGAGCTGTCTTTGGGAATAAAGCAAGCCAGAGAAGAGAATAAATCGATCGGAGCCATTGCACAAGCATTGGGGGTAGCTTGTGCAACAACTTGGAACATCCTGAAAAAGAAACCACTGGCATACAGGTCGAGCAGCAGCAGTTGATGACAGAAACATAGTGAGAACTGTGAAGAAAAAACAGAAAACCTCAGTCAATGACATCACAAACTATCTCCACAGGGCAGGGGTGAAGGTATCTCAATCAACGGTTTGAAGAAGACTTAGAGAGGTATATATGCTTGAAAGAAAAACAAGCAAAAATGTTTTGTTTTTTTACCCATGTGAGCCATTAGAAAATGACAGGATGACAATTCAGTTCGTGATAAACCAAATAATTGGTTTAGTTCTTGCCTAAGTATATACCCTAGTGTACAAAAAAGAAAACCAAAACTGAGTTTATCTTATGACCTCATTTATTTAATAACATCTAACGATGCTATATTAGCTTAAAAGACCTTTCCTCACATAATTGCGGCCAATTTATAATTTAAGTTGTTTATGGCGAGAGGGAATAGGACTTCATATTAGAGTGAGACACTAAGAAAGGAAGAGGTATTTTACTTTCAACATAGCAGATAGAGGATTTTCTTCATTTAGTAATTTATTTATCATTTAATGGACAGTGATTACAAATCCTCCATATACTGTACCTTATCTGAGAAAGCACAGAATCCATTGATAATTAGACCACTTAATATGGCATATGCAGCATTGCAATATTTGCAGGTGCCCTTGTCCATATGCAGTATAAACAGTTGTATTTCATTTAGCAGTGAGGTGTCAGGGAATAGGGAATATGCATGTTTTGGAGACTAATAGGCGCTATACTGCAGTCAACTGTTGTGACTGCTGCAAAGATATTTCCATACTGTATTCTGAGCAGACATCCCTAAAGGAAAAAAACAAAGCTAACAAGAAAATCATTATAATGCATACCGCAAATTCAGACTAATTTTCCCTTGAAAACACACCCTTGCAAATATCAAAATACTACTTCCTCAAAGCAGAGGAGAGTGGTGGGAATACGTGCTGTTGACAGCCCGAAAGAGTGGAAACCATTGTGGCTTAACAATTCCCGAATTACAGAAGTGATTTCTTTCATGTGAATGGGGATGTGAGCTAGTATGCTAACTCTGCACCAGAGGGGACGTACATTCTTCATCCAGATTGTTATACACTCACCAAGCACATTTTTACTTTATTACACCTACTGCCTTATTCATGAAATTATCTAATCAGCCAATTGTGAGGCAGCAGTTCAATGCATACAATCATGTAGATATGGGTCAGGAGCTTCAGTTAATGTTCACATTAACCATTGGAATGGGGAAAAAATGTGATCTTAGTGACTTTGACCATGGAATGATTGTTGATGCCAGACAGGGAGTTTGCAAAAAAAAAAGAAAAAGAAAAAAAATCCAGTGAGTACCAGTTCTGCTGACAGAAACGCCTTGTTAATGAAAGACATCAGAGGAGACTGGACAAACTGGTCAAAGCTGACTGGAAGGTGACAGTAACCACATATTACAACAGTGGTATGCAGAAGAGCATCTCTGAACACAGAACGCATCATAACTCTAAGTAGATGTAGAAGTCTAAAAAATATGTTTAATAAACACCTAATAAAGTGCTCACTGAGTGTATGTCTCGCAACAACTGATCTGGGATCTAGAAGTGCTCTGGAACATCTCAACTAATGCTGAACCCAAAGCGTGAGGTTTTTCCCAGGTCCTAACTCACAGCAGTCATGTAAGATCTCATGGTGAAAGAGTAAGAGTGTTAACCCTGGTATCCTGGCTAAATTCCTAAAAAAACAAGTTCTCTACATCATGCCCTTCATCTGATTGGCTCCACAATTCCACTACATTCTCTATCCTCTTTATCCCCCAGGCCATAACTGCAAAAGAAAATTCCATTCTAACTTAATTAAAAATTGTCTTAGATCTAAATAAGCTCTGGTGAAATATTGCTTAACAATTAGTTTGTTGAATTCAACATCAGATGAATTCCAAAAGCATGCTCTGCAAAAGTGAACGGAAGCAACCATTATCTGGTCTAAAGAGCCCATCAAAGTAACCATAAACACAAACGCAAGCAAATAGCTAGGTGTATGCTGTAAATTATATGGTGGAACAGGCCTCTTTCAAAAGCTACCCTCAAAAAGACTTCTAGCAGCACGTTGTCATCAGCATTTACTGCTGACAGACTGTGAAGTATATGAACCTAAACTTATTTATTTACCCATATTTATTTGGTGTGCAAAGGTTAGAGCAAAAACCAGCATTGCTGGGTCCCAGAATGTTTATTTTTCTCTCTCTATGCAGACTCGCTGTGGTTTCAGGAAAGGGAACATCAGTCCTAATTAGCCTAGCATAGCAGAATGGTTATTAGGCTCCAAGAATCACAAGTACTGTGTTTAGAGCTTTAAGCATAGACAGGAAGTGACATCACTGCACTCGAGGCACATTCACAGTTACAGCAGTGGAAGGAATTCTCCACAACACTAAAACAACTGTCACTTTCTTCGCTGTATATGCCAAATCTACGTGTTGAGTTTTTCTTTTGTTTTGCACTTGCAGGTATTCCTATGGCCATGGGCTGTGCTCTAGCTTTCATTCATTGTGGATGAGATCTTGAGGTATACAGATGGCATATGGCCCCGCAGTACATCTGACTGAAGTGAGCATCTCTGCACAGCTGATGTTGAGTGTTGGTAATTGAAGCGGTTTGGCCCAGAATGTCCTCAGGGTTTGATCTATAATATGCTGATCTGGGTTTGCGTTTCCTGAGGGATCCTAGGGAAGCCCTGTGGTATAATGGATTGTCTGGTACTAGCAACATGGTTTCTAATGGCAAAAAAACAAGATGTAGACACATTCTATCTGTTTTGGACATAATGTTGGAATGGGCATGCAGGTTGTAGTTCTTTGACCAAAATCTTCCTAGTGAGGTTAAATCACTTCCAGTCATGTCTGTCTGACTAATAGTATGCCATGGCATCACCAGAAGAGGTTTTCTTTTATTATTGAATGACACAAATATAAATATCGATTGTCAGATGACCAAATAAAAAAACAAGCGCAGCAAGATACAGGAATTCTATAAACACATTGTTATACATTGGCACCTGAATAGTTTTGATATCCAGCTATTTTCATTTGACTTATGTGCAAGAAATGAAATAGATGAAAGGTGATTTCTGTCTTATTGGATTAGTTTGGTTCTAATTGAGCAAACACAGACTGCATTCTGACACATACTGGTGATGAGAATAGCTTACACCTGAGAGTAGAGATAAAACTATAATGGTTGGTTTGGTCAAGTGGCCTTAGGAAAAACATTGACAATCCTATAAAGCAGAATGGCAAGATACTTAAAACTACATTTTTCTAAAGCTGTGAAATATCTAACTGATGAATAGGGACTATTATTTTGAACATGGGAACAACAACATTGACTGTTTCATCCAAGGCTGTTGTTTATTCTTGTACTTCAATTCTGTTAATGTATTTAAAATTAGCATTTGATAGCCTGAAAACATTCATATACAGTCCCCTTTTGTACAAAGACACCCCAGACAAACAAGATCTTACCAACAAAGGTCATTTGAAGAGACTCATGTAGGCACTAGTTTGTAAAATACCTAATGAAAGTCCCAGTGGATAAACTTGACTGAATTAAATGCATATTATTATGTTTTCCTACTTTTAATGAGACCTCAGATTCACCATTGTCCTTCAGGGCTGCAGCCTTACTACAACCCATAATATAATTTTGTGTAGATACAGTTACAGTCAAATAGCTGAGTTGTGATAGATACAGTTATACACAACGGGCTGAATTGCGGTAGATATGTGTTATACATTTTTGGGACTTACAATTCTTGCACTCTGATAGCAGTTTCACATCATTTGAATGATTTACAGTAAAAAATATAGATATATATTTTAGTTTTTTTAGTTAGACTCTGCTGTGAGCACTGTGAGATACATCCACTTCATGGACGCCATGGTTTCAGATGGAGTCTAAAAACTCATTGGAAAAGGAGGCTTTCACTTCTGCCAGGGAATTCTGAGGGGGTGGTCTCTGGCGGGAAAATTACTTTTTTAGGGGGGTGGGCTGATGGAGCTGCCCCAGCTGGTTTTCCTCAAGCAGACAAAGCTGTTAGGAGCACGTCTACGCCCCTGGAGTGTGGCATAACTGTAACTCTCTGAAGATTAAGTGCTTGGAGTACATCCACTAAGTCAGGGTACAGCCACTGGCTGATTGAGGTGAAGGGGGCCCACCTGGTTCTGGAAACCAAGAGAGCCGTGTGCCTGTTTCTTTTTAAGTATATATATACATACACTGTATGTGTGTATGTGTGCCTGCGTGTTGTCGTGTGAATGTGCGCGTGTGTATGCATGCATGTATGTGTACACTGTGTGTGCATGCGTGCATGTATGTGTACAGTGTATGTGTACATGCGTGTGTGTACAGTATTTGTGTGTATGTGTGTGACTGTGTGCGGGGGGGCGGGGGGGGCATGTAACATAGCTCTCATGTCAAGGGCTTTTTCCAGCACATTCCTGTGTGACACAGTGTTATAACTTGGCCCGCTCCCCTTGCACACTGGTTTCAGCCCTGTCGGCTGCGGCTGTTGAAAGTGTTCCCTGTGTTTATTCTGAACCGGTTGTTTAAGTCCGGCCTCCAGAGCGTGGGGAGGGAGGCAGGGAGGGAGGAGACTTGGCCGCAGCCAGAGAGGTCTGTGGGGGCACGTTTCCCAGATCAGCTGCAGTAAATTGCTGCCCCTGCTGTTGTGGTTTTCCAGCCCGTCAGGGTCAGTGGAGTGATTTGGGCTCTTATCTGGAAAGAGGTTTTATCTGTTAATTTCCACATACTTTAGAAGCAAGGCCCGTTGAGAATGGCTGCATGACGCCGTAGTTTTTCCTACTCCCCACTCGCAGTGTGTTGTAGGAACCCGCATCGAAGTTTATGTGTGGATACGAGCACTGATTTGGGGGCGGGGGATGGGGGCCAGGTGTATGGGGACTACTCTTGCATTGCCATCTACTTCCTAAACACAGAATTCTGAAATAGGGAATGTTTTCTTATTTTGTTTTATATTTAGGCTTTTCTGGATCAGGCAATTTATTTATTATAATATTAATTTATATAATTTGACATTATATTTATTTGCTTTTAGTTTTTTTCTCCAACAAGGGGAGGGGGGCTGGTGGCATACACCAGGTCTGTATTACTAACTATTGTTTAGAAATGTATACATTTGGAATCAATATGAATTTTACAGCCTGTTTTTCAGCCCTCATATTCATTGTGCTATGAGAAAAATGACATGCTGTTAACATTGATCTCCTCTTCAGTATTAAGAGCCTTTTAACGACTCTGTTGTCGCTTTGTTCTGTAACAATGGCCCCTTTGCTCCTGGAATGCAATTTCTTGGACCAGTCCATAACACTGCACCACGCTCAAGACGGGGGAATGCGACGTATTCATTACAGTAAAACACTGTCCATTTCCAAATTGTTCATCCGTCTCCTTGCAGAAACACCCCCACAGATTCATCGAGGGTAAACACATACTATTTATATTGTCTGACAGTTGTGTTTGAAGAAAGTGCTTTTGATAGAGAACTGCTTTAGTTTTCTTTGGTTTTGCTCATGTACTGTTATGAGGCCCATGGCGGGCACAGTTATAAGCAGTGCGATTCCAGTTTGACAGTTTTCCCCTCTCAACTGTTCATAATGACACTGCCTCCATATAAATCACCGAGTTCACAGCACCAGCAGTCCTCCTCACCAGAAGTAATGATCAAATATCACAGGTCAAATACATGTGTTTCAAAAGTTTACAGGGAAATTAAAGTGAATATTGAAACTGACTGCTGAGAATAAAAAGGAAGAGTTTGCATATGCTGACTAATGCAGCTGGGAACCTGAATATTATTGCTATATCAATATAACGGGGCATTAATTTTTATTGTGTGTTCTGGGGCAGAAAGGACCTCCAGCAGTGTCACTGCACATCTTCCGTCGACATGTCAGAGGGAATATGGAACAATGGGCTAGCTACTTGTATCCAGAATAGAGGAAAAAGGAATGGGTGACGGGCAAACAAACCAAAATAACTACGATAAGCAAATTCAAGGGCAGTAGGTTGAGCAGGTCAGTACATGAAACCTATTTGTTTCATATTGAGCTCAGCCTCTCTTCTGCACACTTTGCACACTAACTAGCTGCTGTTTATAACAGTGCAGTGCAGATTAGAACAACATGTTTATTTTGGTTGTCATGAGATTAGGTAACTACCCTCCACCCCCACCACGACCAATACAGTTTATTTTTTACTGCTCAACAGGAACTGCTGACCTCTTAATTCAACAGATAAAAGGCACAGGTGTAACAAGTCACACAGTAGCAACTGTTTTCTTTTCCAGACTGAGAGCCTGAATCCAGCCCAGCTTTTGAATTGCACTTTTCCCATTTCCCTGAAACCCAAAAAGCCAATTGAACGCTATCAAAAAAAGCCCCAGCTTTCTCTTTCACCCTGTCTGAAAAAGCCTTGAGTCATCCTCAAAGACAGAGGCCGAAGAGTGAAGGCCCCTCACATGATAATACAGTAATACTCTGTCAGGCAGCGTGTGAAAGTAAAATAAGTGAAAAGCAAGCTTTTTCTTCTGGGCTGTGATTAACTGGAATTCCCTCACAAAAGGCACAATGTTCTTGGTGGGAGGGGGGGAGGAGGTCTCTTCAAAGGGGAAGTTGATGTGAATCGACAACAAAAAAAGGGAAAAAAGGAAGTCAACTTTCTTGTACACTTGGATTGTAAAAAAGCCCATTATGGTTGGGAAGGGGGTTGTGTTATTTGCTTTTTATGGAATCAATTACATTTATGGCACCTACTGAACACAAACCAAATTCAAAATGGGACAAATGGGCATGCTGCATGACACACCATTTTTGAATGAAATAAACAACGTCCTAGCTACCCAACCAAGCACTACATTGATTGTTAGCAGAGCAGTGTAAATGTTTACATATATTCTGCTAATAATGGCTTCTATACTTCACTTTGAATGTGTGTGTGTGTGTGTGTGTGTGTGTGTGTGTGTGTGTGTGTGTGAGAGTGTACTGTAATATTCTTAAGCCCACAATGCTTGTGCCAGAATGCTGGGTGTGTCCCTCGCTTTGTAAAAGTACAGCTGTGCTTGATAAACCCTCCCCAGTGAGCTGTCCTGTCTCAGTCAGCTGATGACCTCTGTTTGCTCAGAGCTCCATTGTGTCTGTACCCTGCTGCCGGCCCCGCCCTCGCTGCGTTCTCTCCTCCAGAACAAACACAAGGTCAAAGTTCAAAAGGCTGAGGGCGTTGCGGGAGCCACATCCTCATCGTGGCACGCATTGCGATGCATAGTCACGTTTAGCTGCTTGCGCACACTATATTCTGGAGGCATAGATCTGTTGTGCTACCTGTTAGGCCGATTATCAAAGGTGAAATCACTGTGTATGTGTGTGTGTGTTGCCTCTGGTATACTTACCTTTTTATTTTGTAATTGTCTCAATGCAGTGAGTGTGACTTTCATCCTTTTTATTGAGGGATTGCACTTGAATCTCTGCAGATTTATTTTTCCATTGATGCCAATGATACACTGAAGTGCTTGTGTCAGTGACCAAGGCCCCTGTTTATATTACACAGGGTGAAGGTCTGCATTCTTTGATTAATATCCCCTGTCTGTCAGGCTTCTGTCCCCCGAGAAGCTGACTGTGAATACATGGATGAAGGGCTTCTGAGGAGAAAACATTTCCATAATCCTGCAACCACTACAAAACAAACATTGTAGGTAATCCAAATATTCTCTTCTAATATTTGAAATCCAGAAATGTAAACTATTATCCATTAATGGTATTTGGCAGACACTCTTATCCAGAGTAACGTACAACAAAGTGCAAAGTGCATACCCATAACCAGGGATAAGGGAACTGAAAGACCCTAGAGGGAAGTACAATTTCAACTGCTACCTGCACAACAAGGATAAGGACCAGGGCCTATTTGATTTTTTTTTAATCTTTTTTTTTTTATCCTGCAATATGATCAATTTTGAACTTTTGTTTTATATATATTCAGAAGCATTCACGTGTTCATTGATTTATTAAGTGTAACAAAATCTTAAGGTGTTTTGACACCCTGTTGTTAAGCTGAATGTTGATATTTTGTCTAGAGTGCAAGCTGGGGTCAAAACCTGGTCAATTACCCTCTCTGCACTCTGGTAATACTTGGATGCCGATTTCTATGCAGAAATGTTTCTGGATGTGAGTTGTGCAGTGCCTGAATGTATTTCCGTTTTTGTGGGAACTATTAAAGTGTCATTTTATAAAAACTGCTTCAAAGTGATGCATGGAAATTGGTAACTTTGTTTAAGTATGTTTAGCACTGAGTCTGGAGAGAACGAAACAAATATCAATCTGCTGCTCCCACTACCCCCACCCCCTTCAGAATTTTAAGCTAAATGCAGGGTTTTTGAAGCTCAGCATATGATGTTGAGTAAATCTGCTTAAAATCCACTTGCTAGGTTATGAAAGTAGGTGCCTCGGGGTGAGATGAGACAGAAAACTTTGGTGGCATTGTTCCAGGAAGCTATTTAATCTCCATTGGTACTGATTTGATCATTTATCTGTCGTATGAAACAGAACAGACATGTATCCCTGTGATCACTTTTGACAGACGAATAATCAAGCCAAGGACATGAATGTAGACCATATCAATGGAATTACAGCTGTCATTATGCACCCCCCCTTCCACCTCCAACTACCCCTTTGGCATTATTCTACGAGCAAATGGGTCCTTTAAGATTTACCCTCAGTGTGCACTTTATTAGGTATTTATTAGACTTATTAAGTCTTCTGCTGCGGTAGCCTATGCACTTAGAGGTTTGATGCGTTGTGTGTTCAGAGATGCTCTTCTGCATACCACTGTAGTAATGTGTGGTTATTCGCGTTTCTGGCAGCTTCCTGTCAGCTTTGACCAGTCTGGCCCTTCTCCTCTGACTTCTCTTATTAATCACACGTTCCCGCCTGCAGAACTGCTGCTCACTGGATGTTTTTTGTTTTTCGCACCATTCTCAGCAAACTCTAGAGACTGTGCATGAAAATCCCAGATAATGAGAAAATCCCAGAAATCTGAGATACTGAAATCACCCTGTCTGTGCAGATTTTGAAATACTGGTGATATGAGAAATTGTGATGACAAACCTTCATAAACATAACCATGTGCAGAAATTCTTTTGTTCACATCATTCACATTATTTGGGAGATTTGAAACTTTGACAGATGTGAATCTCGCGATGAGCAACAGTGATGCCAGTTCACGGTGCCAGCTGACGGTGTAAAAATGTTCATATTGGCATTGTATGTGTTTTTGTTTTTGCTGTGCAGAATGCTTGATGTAACTGCAGTGAGTACATATACAGTGGGAGCAATAATTATTTGATCCCTTGCTGATTTTGTAGGTTTGCCCACTTACAAAGAATGGAACTGTGTAGAATTTTAATCATAGGTACAATTTAACATTGAGAGACAGAATATCTCAAAATAATCCGCAATAACAACATCATATAAATTTTATAAATTTATTATCGTATTTCTGCATGAAATAAGTATTTGATCCCCTACCAATCAGCAATAATTCTGGCTCCCACAGACCAGTTAGTTTTCCATTAAGAAGCACTCCTAATCTCAACTCATTACCCAAAACACCTGTGTCAACTCGTTACATCGTTATGTAGCTGTATAAAAGACACCTGTCCACACAATCAATCAGATTCCAATGTTTCCACCATGGGCAAGACAAAGGAGCTGTCTAAGGACATCAGGGACAAAATTGTAGACCTGCACAAGGCTGGGATGGGCTACAGGAAAATAAGCAAACAGCTTGGTGAGAAGTTAACAACTGTTGGAGCAATTATTAGAAAATGGAAGAAACACAAAGTCACTGCCAATCTCCGTTGGTCTGGGGCTCCACACAAGATCTCGCCTTGTGGGATATCAATGATCATGAGAAAGGTCAGGGATCAGCCCAGTACTACACAGGAGGAGCTTGTTAATGACCTGAAGGCAGTTGGGACCACAGTCACGAAGAGAACCATCAGTAACACACGACACCGTGAAGGATTAAAATCCTGCTGCACGCGCAAGGTTCCTGTGCTGAAGAAGGCACATGTACAAGGCCCATCTGAAGTTTGCCAAAGAACACCTGGATGATCCAGAGGAGGCTTGGGAGAAGGTGATGTGGTCAGATGAGACCAAAATAGAGCTATTTGGCATCATCAACTCGACTCGCCGTGTTTGGAGGAAGAGAAATGCTGAGTACAACCCCAAGAACACCATCCCCACTGTGAAGCATGGAGGTGGAAACCTTATGCTTTGGGGGTGTTTCTCAGCTAAGGGGACAGGATGACTTCACTGTATCGAGGGGAGGATGAATGGGGCCATGTACCAGGAAATGGCGACAACCTCCTTCCCTCAGTGAGAGCACTGAAAATGGGTAGTGGATGGGTCTTCCAACATGACAATGACCCAAAACATACGGCCAAGGCAACAAAGGAGTGGCTCAAAAAGAAGCATATTAAGGTCCTGGAGTGGCCTAGCCAGTCTCCAGACCTAAATCCCATCAAAAATCTGTGGAGGGAGCTGAAGCTTCGAGTTGCCAAGCGACAGCCTGGGAACCTTAAGGATTTGGAGAGGATCTGCAAAGAGGAGTGGACCAAAATCCCTCAAGATCTGTGCAAACCTGGTGAAAAACTACAACAAACGTCTGACCTCTGTGCTTGCTAACAAAGGTTTCTCCACCAAGTATTAAGTCCTATTGTTCGATGGATCAAATACTTATTTCATGTGAAAATATGATATAAAATTTATAAAATGTATATGATGTTGTTATTGTGGATTATTTTGTGATATTCTGTCTCTCAATGTTAAAATGTACCTATGATTAAAATTCTACACAGTTCCATTCTTTGTAAGTGGGCAAACCTACAAAATCAGCAAGGGACCAAATAATTATTGCTCCCACACTATCACACCGAGCTACAAGTTAGATTGATGAATCAAAACTAACAGAAAAAATGAATGATTTATCAATTAAATTGAACTGTGTGTTTGTAGGATATGGTAATGCAGTGCTTGTCTGGAAAATGTTAACTTCTGTAATCAGTTTACAGAATCAAATGCTACACATTTACAGCCAAGTGTACTGTTTATTGTCAAATAATTATGAAACATCCTGGTGTCTCCTCCCAAGGTAGCAAGGAAGTACAGAAAAGAATACACCATTACAGTTTAAATTCAGCATTTCTGACTAATCACATTATTTGTTATTGAAAATACCAGCTAATAATCAATCCAATGATTTAAGATCTTTCAAGCAGAAGCACAATGATTGTTCCCCAGGCAACATATAAAGGTACAAATCTAAATATAAGAAATGAATATAACTATATATAATATAATATTTTTTAATATTCACATTTCATACAAATAAGCTGATGTCTATAGAAAAGACTGGGATATTAATGTGTTTTGCACTTAAGAGATCATGAACACAACATTTCTTTATTTTAAGAAAATAAAAGGAATCATGCGATCAAAACTGTATCCAATCAAATGTTTTTTTTTTTTTTGCCAAGCTGCTCTTCTTTTTGATTGAGTAATTAAAATGATATGAATAATAATGAATAATATTCATATCAATTGTTAAACACAATATATGCCAATGAATAATAAGGGAATTGCGGTGTGACCCTTTTAAGAGGTTGATTTCCAGGTGTAGTGTGGCTATTGTACATATAACAGTAAGTGGCGCTTCATAGGGGCGAATGCCAAAAAAATATAAGTATTATTCAGTACATTCACATATTAATGAGAGAGTGGACAATGGGCTAATCAAACGCAGAAACATTATGTTGTCTTTTGTGAAGTCAAAGCACCCATCCATTGTATTATTCGTTTTTATTGAAACTTCGTGCAATTAACTTCTGTTTACAAAGGTTCTTTAAATAACGATCTTATTATATTGGCTTTGCAAGTACGCGCATGATTCCAGCAAATGTGCATGCGCGTCGCGCCCCCGCACACAGCCGAATGGAAAAGTTACGGGGGGAGAGAGTGAGTGAGTAGAGCAGGATCCATCCGTCGCCATTACTGACTGGAGTGAGAGGGGAGGGAGCGCGGCTCGGATTACATACAAGAGTAAAATACGAAAAAATAAATAAAAACAGCACTTTTTTGGAATCTGAGAGGATTTGTTTTATGTTGGGTTGCGACAGAAACGATTGAAAAGTACACCTGTTTTCAAGAGGCGATCGAATCCCGGAGAATATATTTTGAAAAGAAGACACAAGAATGCTACCGCTTTTTCGTGGTGTTGGGAGCTGGGAGCGACCATGTTAGGTAGGGGAATGTATTTGGAGTAAACTGCTCCGACTTTCGTACTCTGGATAGGATAACTAAGAGTACCTTGTTTAACTTGCTTTTACAAGACCGGACAAGAGGACAAGCACCTTAATATAAATTTGTCACAAACCATTACCAGGTTTGTGCAGTATATTTCTCAGGAATGTATTGTTCAAGTCCGTCCTTATGATTTCCAAAGGAATCGGGGGTGGGGGTGGTGATTGTGCCTTGTCCGGGCAGGTGATGGTGCGAGGCCCGCTTCGGCATTTAGCTAGTGTTTCACAAGACACTTTTTTGCCTGGATTGGGGTAATTAATGACAACGCATACCTCGACGCGGACCAATAGTTTGCTTTGTAGCCTGCTACATTGTGCTAGCCAGCTAATATCTAAAGGACGGTTCGCGTATGGGCATTCTATGGCTAGCTGGCTAGCTAACTTAGCTGCGCGAACACTCGCTTCGTTTTCTTCTAGCATAGCAAGGTAATGTCAGAATATTGCTGAACTGGCCTATGTATAAGTGACGTGCCATAACTTATAAGTTATTCGTTTAGTATTTGCTTGGTAGTTATTTGTAGATGAGAAATGTTAGTCAGCTGCTACATTGGGAATGACTGGGCTTGCTCATGCCGTTATTCGCAGTATTTTACCAGTGCAGCAAGCTCCAGCCAACTAATTTAGTTCTGATGTAGCGTTACTAGCTACCATTCGCTGTCAATTAGCTATCATAATCAGATAAAAGATAAAGAAAACTAAGATTAATAACATGCAAACGAAATGCATCGATTTCCTCAGTTATTCATTTGAGCTTTCCATAACAACGTCGTGGCAACGTTACGGCAACGTTGTCTAAATAACATGAGTTTCCTTCTAACATCTGGAAGGTTTAACATTTGTTCGTAGCTACTCAACGTTTGTGTTTTCCAGCTGTAGCTAGATGGCTATAATAACCGTTCATCAATTTATTTGAGACGCATGTGAAACGGAACGAATGTATGCTGACGTTATCGCTAGATTGCTAGCCAGGTAATGTTTTATATTTCCGAAATTCAGTTTCCATAACAGTCGCTAGCTTCAATTAAGATTGGCGCTATGTTACTTGTCGCTCTAGTTAATAAATGCTAGCTATCTAGCTACCTAATACCCAAGAAGCATGTGTCAGACACGCACGTTGATATTCCTGGGTTGAGGAATCCCACAGTGGATAGGCTAGCTAGCTAGATTGAAACCGAACTGTTGAAATACACAGGTCTGTGATAGCCGGTAGCTTGGCTAAATTAGTGATGTCTTGCTTGGTTTTGTTGGTGGATACATGGCTAGCTAAGTTAGTTTAAAATGGCATCAATCGAAACGCAACCTTGCCTAATTTTAGAGACCACAATACGTTATCAGAATACTTTTGCTAACGTGTTAGCTATCATCCCATAAGGAAAATGAATATAGTCTGACTTGCTCCTTGCTTCAAAATTCACTACCAGTTGAATATAACATCAGCTGCTAGCTAGTATCTACGGTTCCTAACACGCATGTACCAGATTGGTAGCTAGCAAACCATTCAATACCGTTCGATGGTTGACGAGCAAGCGGATCTTACTTAACAGTATTTTTTGTACACCATGTTCCTGTATAACGTTAGTTCAACGGTGATGTCGCAAAAGATGTTTTGTCTACGCCCAACTTAATCAGGTTTGGGGTAGAGTTGGGATTTAAATCAGAATACGACTTAACCTGAATTGAAAGGCATTTCGGAGTTGGCCACATTCCGCCCCGCAAAGGTCGGAAACACCAAGTCGGAAATCACACCGCGTCTGTATTGAATAATGTACCAATGCGTACATAGTACAGTTTGTTTAAGTATCCGTCGCATACAAGTTAGCTAGTTTGCTGGCAAAGCCCAGTGTTCCAGGTTGTTTTCGCAAGAATGCCACAAAAGGGAGAGTGCAGGGTTTATTATTCCTTTCGTGGCGGTTTTGTGGTTCTTTCATCTGACCATGTCAATGTATTGTTGTACCTGCAAAACGCTGACATTTTAAAACGCGCATGTTTGCTTTTTCAGTGATCAGTGCACAGGAAACGCGATATAACCGTAAACCAAAACCTCGGTCCGTATCCCTGAATTTCGACCCCCGCTTCGTGAATCTCGCGACGCTAAAAACGCCCAGCCTCATCTGGTCCCTTGTTCAGACCTCGAGATAGCAGTAGTTGTCGCGGCAGTATAGACACAACAACGTATGTAAAACACATAACCGAAATCCATTTGAAATCCATAAGCTATGTTATTTACTTGATGTGGAAATGAGTCTTGTTCCCGTGTTTGCGGTTACCTGGCATGTAAAGCGTTGGTGAGGCTCGTGGCCTGCGGTTGCTAGTTTCACGAGGTGGGTATGGAAGGAGCTCTTCCATCAATTTCATGTAGCCTATTTGACTTTTAAAACTGCGCTAAAATAATGATCCATGATAATTATCGACATATTTCGGCAACTGTTCAACTCAAATGTTCTCAACATTAAACAGATGACTGTAAATTGCACTAAGATCCTGTCGGACATCAAAGTCATGCTTCGGTGCAACTGCTCCAGCGCAGTCCCCAATTTGATATCAAACGCTTGCTATCACCCTCTGAATTGTATTTATTTAGGCTTCATGAACGTTTGTAGGAAGGTCTGCCTGTCCTCTAAGATTAACATAGCCAAATAAGGTGCATCACTACCTACTGGTCATTTGTGATCTTAACTGCGGGATATGCGCCATATTTTTATGTATGAAGGGTTCGTCTTTATAGTTCAATGTGAATGCTTTGTCAGAGTAACAGGAGTACTCTGTCTGACCACAGGATTTTTTTCTGTTGATAATCAAACACCACTGGATGCATTGGACATGCTACTGATTTATTCTATGAATTAAATTAATAATTGTAATGTGACGGCTCGATAAGACTGTAGCTGAGAGATATGCAATGTGATCTTACCAGAATGCTCATGTTTCAGTTTGCTATCTTTGGAAGAAAGATAGGTTTGTTAATTTCCTTTGCACCATATTCTTGTGCTTCAAAGTTCATAGCAGTAATCAGTCTTTGAAACAATATTTCTAATAATTAATAAAGAATATAGAATGTTTGGCTATGTATTAATCAATATTTATTCTGAGTATATTTAATGTATTTACAATTTTGTTTTTACTTGGCCTTTAAATTATATGAACAAGCAGACTAGTAATGTGTTTTACAGTTTTTAAGCCTATACTATGACGAGCTATTGAAATCGTTTTTTTATTTTTTTAAGTACTGTGCGACTTAATGCTGCCTACTAAGTTTAATTTTTTTATTTGCTTTTCATACAATTCAGTAGCAAACTCAGTATTAGATGCATTTCTGTCATGATCACATATTATTGCTCGTTGCTGTAAAGATATATGTATATATATATATATATGGGACTGAGAAAAAAGTTGTAGCCCTACAAAATTAGTAACCATAAAATTAAATGTAATGGTTTAGAAATGCTATAATATTGCTAAATTGCAAGAAAATCCAAACTCTGAGAGAAGGCCAGGTCTAGACTGGAGTATAAAAGTTACCAAGAATTAGGTAATTTATTTTGCATGCCAGATATCTGAAAAATGTTTGCACATGTCTCCGTGTGTGTCGGATGTTTTCAGAGCAGGGGAGATGATAAAAGGTGCCCTGGTCATAATCTGCAATCTGACACACTATATGAAACATTACCCTGCAGAACAGAACAATGCTTCCAAAGTGCCGTTAACTCAGAGCTGAACACTCCTCTTGATTGCTGGTGATGTAATTGGAACTCAGGCAGCTGCGATCCCTTGCTGTATGTCAGTGGGAGGAAGTGCAAAGTTGTCTTCTGAATATTTTCTGCACATGTTGATGCCACCTTGCATACAGTCTCCAAAAAGATTGTGCACGTTCGGCATCTGGAGAAGATTCATTGCTTGTACATGTTGAATGCGTTATTTTTGTGGCTAGTGGCTAATTGTAGCATATGACATCCTATTGACTTAGAGCAGCAGTTCAGCACTGTCTTATGCTGAGTGTACTTTGCCTGAAGGTGAAACAGTTTACCAGTGGTCTACTGTGGAACTGGAGTTGGGAATAAAGCCTCGGACACAATTTCCCAAGTACACAAGATGTGTTGGTCGGTTCCACAAAATCCAAATTTGCCATACCATTTGCCTGTGAATGAACATCAGATGGTAATGTTTCTCCATTCTGAATCTAGGACCACAAGGACTCTTTAAATGCTGAGCCTAGTCATTGGTGATTTACAATGTGTGGTTCATTTAGGCTAAACTCCTGCAGAAAGTAAACATTCTGGCAAAAAGGTTCAGACATTGATTTTTCCATTCATGATTCAAAGTGAAAGGATGGAAATATTCTAGGAATCAGTCTAACGGTATATGCAGTATTTGGAGTGCTCGTCATAATTTTGGGGCAAAGACATCATTTATTTGCCTCTTTAATCCAGAATGTGGAAAAATAAATCACATGTGGTTAAAGTGCACATTATCAGATTTTAATACATACATTTTTATACATTCAGAATTCATTTGGCTACTACCATCAGCAGTTATATCATCAATGAAGATAAGTGAGCCAGTACCTTCAGCAGCCATACATGCCCAGGCCATAACAGATGAGTGTTTCACAGATGAGGTGGTATGCTTTGGATCTTGGGCAGTACCTTCTCTCATCCATACTCCATGCTCTTGCCATCACTCTGATATTAGTTAATCTTCGTCTGATCTGTCCACAAGAACTGTGCTTGCTCTTTTAAGTACTTCTTGACAAACTGTAACCTAGCCATCCTGTTTTTGCGGCTAACCAAACTGGTTAGTGGGTGCATCTTGCAGTGTAGCCTCTGTATTTCTGTTTGTGTAGTCCTCTGCGGGCAGTGGTCATTGACAAATCCACACCTGACTCCAGAAGAGTGTTTCTAATCTGTCGGACAGGTGTTGGTGACTTTTCTTTATTATGGAGAGAATTCTTCTGTCATCAGCTGTGGAGCTCTTCCTTGGCCTGCCAGTCCCTTTGTCATTAGTAAGCTCACCAATGCTCTGTTCTCAATTATGTTCCAAACAGATGATTTTGGTAAGCCTAAGGTTTGGCCGATGTCTCTATTCTTGTTTCTCAGTCTTAATGGCTTCTTTGATTTTCATTAGTCCTCATGTTGATAAACAGCAGTAATAGTTTTCAAAGGTGATCGAAAGACTAGAGGAAAGACGAAAGGTACTGAGAGCTCTCATATACCTGAATTAAGGGGTTGAATTAAACATACCTGAACAATTACAAACACCATCTGAAACCATGTGGTATAATGGGTCCCAAACATTATGGAGGGCAGTGTATATGCTCAAGTACAAAAATACTATTAGCCATGTGTTTCAAAGAATATTATTATTTTCGAAATGAAACCACATTGTAAGTAATGTTTTCAAAATGATTGCAATGTAATGCACCAATGCCAGCGTGTGAAGGAATGGAAAAAAGTGTGTGTTAGAAAGGAGTCATTAACACTTGTCTGCAAAGAGTTTCATTCCCTTGCCATTTTTTTTGTAGTTTCAGAGCAATGTCAGTAAAGCCTTGGTCCTGTGACTGTTGAGCCAAAGTTCCCTGATGCCAGTTGCAGTGAAAAATATAAATTTGGAAGACTTGATGCCTTTAATGGGCTTAAAGCAGCGCTATTACTAACAATAAAATCATAGCCAATGTGTGCACTAGGCTTTAATTTAGCTCATATCATCAGCAGTTAGGAGGGAGGCCTCCAGGGTGGCTGGAACTTTGGTAATGGTGATGCCTTTTTATGCCGTTTTGATAGGTGGATCCGAGATGCACCGAATGAAAACTTTTTTCCATTTTTATTTTGCCATGTAAACCTGGATTCATAGCTTAATGTGGCACGTGGCAACAAAAATGACAAATGAAAAATATTCTATTTGCCTTCATATTCCATTTGTTTTCTGGAATATATGTTTAAAAACAAATTTCCCTGCTTTCATTTGAAGGTATTTGCATCCATATCTGGTGATCATGGAAATCACAGCTTTTTATACTTAATCCATAAATATTACGTGAGCGAAAGTAATTGGACAGTTACTTGACTGGTTTGCGACTAGCTGTCCATCTGTGCATTATTCATAAACTGCTCATGATCCAAAGCACTTTCTTTCATCTGTGAAACGTGGTGGTATTATTATGGCCACTGGAAACGGCTCACTTGTCTTCATTGATACGTGACTACTGACTGCAGCATCAGGGTGAATTCTGAATGGCACAGAAGGATCTTACCTGCTCAGATCCAACCAAATGCCTATACTCATTGGATGGCACTTCACCTTGTAGCAAGATAATGACCCCAAACAAAGGAGTTTTTCAGGGCGAAAAGGTGGTATCTTCTTTACTGACCTAGTCATTCGCCCATCTTGGGTCCAATTTGCTGGCGATAAGACAAAGAAGGAAGATGTCCAGCGTCTGGTAATATCTACAGGTCACAGACTTCCTGCAGTCATTGAATGTAAAGGATTAGCAACCAAGTACTAAATATCACAACAATATTTTAGCTTATGTTAATTTGTTATTTAAAAACAAAAGTGGGGGGGGTCTGTAATTCCTGCACGGATCACCCGATACCCTTAAATGAAAGCTGACAGTCTGCACTTTACCCTCATATTTATTGTTTTATTTAAAATCCATTGTGCTAAAACTGCAAAAATGTGTTGCTGTCCCAATACTTTTAACTTTACTTTAACTTAACTGTAAATGCCTTCTGTTTATGAGCATAGGATTATGTTTCCTTGTTTATTCTTGTTTATATTTTGTCTTCTAATTAGCTATATTTCACATTGTGTCTCAGTGCATATAATTTAATGATTTCAGATTGTAGTCCTTACCCTATAACTACCACATGGATTTTGAGGAGATTCAGTGAATGCTGTGAGGGTGTAATGATATTTTGAATATTAGGCCTACATTTTTTGACCTTAAATTGCAGTTGTATTTTGCAGCCTTTATGAATTGAATATGAATATTGTGCTGCATGTGCATTTGGTTCCTCCCATTATCAGGATGTATCATCCAGACAGGGTTTCATGTAATGGAATGAAACTCCTCTTCAGTTGGTGTTCATTAACTTCCACTATGTTTCAGCCTCCCTTTGGGTGTCGACTTGAACTCTGGGCATATTATTTCCTTAGCTTAAAATACTGGTCTCTGAAGGGTAATTGATGAGTAGAATACTAAAGAGAATTAATTCTGGCGCATCAGCAGAAGATGAATGCTGAAGTATTCACTTTTCTTTATTCTGCAACCACAGACTGATGAGTGCTTGCTAACGTAGATTGATGCAACCACTGGCCTCGGCTTCTATAAAGAACTCCACTGGTTTTCTTTCTACTCACTTCCTAACCATTCCTAGCTAAAGTCTACATTGGTCAATGGCCTATTAGTCCAAACCAGTTTACTCAAACTGTGCAGCCTATGAAGTGTGGGCCTTTTTGTGTAGAGCACCAATTGGCGAAAGAAACTGCTGCTGGAGGTTTATTAAAGGATTTGACAAAGTGTTTTCAAGGGCAGGTAGAGCTTGCCTCTCTGCAGTCACAGTAAAAACTCCCTTAAGAAAGATGTCGGAAGGTTAACATTTCCTCTGAAAGGGGATCTATTCAATAAACAGACCACAAATGGTGAGGGGAGTACTTAATGATCTGACGCCTTCTGTTGTGTTTAAAATTTAATAAGGTTCTAATTGAATAGTTGACTGCAGTTTGCAAAGGACCCCTTACAATGTTACCCAAATGCACCTGGGACTGTGTGAGGTTTTTTCTCATGAGCTGAAGGATCTAAACTAGGTCTGCGGGGGGTTTTTTCCTTCACTTTTCTCCTTTTTTTGTTAAAATTGGTTTGGTCCCAATCTTAGACCTTTGGACCTTTTGTATTTTGCAAGCAATATTCTTTTGTAGGTTTAAAAAAATAATAATAATTTCTCCATGTTATTAAACTGAATTCTGCAAAGGTTAAATGTTGTTTGAGTAAATATTCTTGAAATTGACTTTATGACATTTTAAACTTGCAGCTATCAAACTTGTAGTTATGTGTGAATCATAGCGATGGCAATCGAATTAAGGCTCACAATGTTGACTGTTTGTTTAGCACTTCAAAAAACAAAGTCTGTCCAGGATGCATAGTTGCAACTGCAATGTAATTTAACTGAGGAGTGTGGGCAAGACGGAAAATAATTTTATCCCTCCCCACCTCCAAATGGTGTGCCCTATGGTTATATCAAATGTATAGGCAGTTCCCATTTGCAGCTATTGTGCAGTAAGTTTAATTTGTGACATTTTGTGAAATTGGATAAACTGAAATACAGGCTGACTTTCCTCAGATGTTGTAAATGGGTCAAAGAAAAGTAGAATATACAATACCTCCTGGGTAATTTCAAGGTTTTTGTCTCTGAGCTATGCAATCTGTAGTTTAACTTGGTTAGCCTAATGAAAGATTATGCATGAAGTCATGACTAGCTATAACCCTTCTGAGTAAATTTAAATACTGTGTGCTAGCCTTTAGCAGTTTAATGTGCTTACACTAGTGCAACTCTTTTAAGGGGTTTGTGCAGGTTTAATGTCTACACGTATTAAATAATTTCTCAAGTGTGGATAATTGAAATCTTTATTGGATGTTCCCTGAAATGGTTTCAGTTCAGGTTCCTTCTAGGCCTTTGCCATTTTTTACATGATTACATTGTCTTTTTGCCAGTGTGTTCACCATTTGTCAATCTTTTTAGAACTGAAACTACAAAAAAATAACAATTTCATAGCTGTCATCCATTGAGACTGCTGTGGGTTCTATTTTAAGCGTGGGGGCAAGGAATTTAGGAACTGGGTAAAACATTCCATTGAGATTCTGTTCCATGTTGACATGATTGCATCATGCAATTTCAGCGGATTTGTCAGCTATACACTCATGCATTTTAATCTCCCGTTCTGCCACATGCCAAAGGTGTTTTATTGGATTCAGTTTCGGTGACTAGGAAGGCTATTGAAGAACATGGAGCTCATTGTCATGTTCATGAAACCAGTTTGAGACGACTTTTGCTTTGTAACATTGTGTGTTATGGTGGAAGTAGCCATTTGGAGATGGTTATGATTTGCCCATGAAGGGATGCACATGGTCAGCAACAATACTGAAAAAGGCTGTGGCATTCAAGCGATGATTGATTGGTATTAACGGGCCCAAATTGTGCCAAGAAAACATTTCCCACACCATTACACCACCGCCACCAGCCTGGACTGTTGGGTCCATGGATTCATGCTGTTGGTGCCAAATTCTGACCCTACCATCTGTATGCCTCAGCAGAAATCAAGATTTATCACACATTTTTTTTTTTCCAGTCTTCAACTGTCCAGTTTTGGTGAGCTGTGCCCACTGCAGCCTCAGCTTTCTGTTCTTGACAGAAGTGGAACCCGACATGGTTTGCTGCTGTTGTAGCCCATCCATCTCATGGTTTGGCGTGTTGTGCATTCTGAGATGCTTTTCTGCTCAGAGTTGTAGAGAGTGGTTACGCGAGTTACCCGTGTGATCTGTATCTGTATGATTTTATGCATTGCACTCCTGCCACCTGATTGGCTGATTAGATAAACACATGAAATAAGTAGGTGTTCAGGTTTTCAAATGTATAGATTGTAAGATATAAATGTATGGATTGTAAACTCTTGCCTGTCCTGTATACAACATGGTGACTTAAAGTCTGGATAAAGTTGCTGTATTCCCAAGCAATGCATGTAGCTGTATTGCAGTGAATGGAAGTGTTAAAAAATAACAAATTAGGACATTAGACAGTTTTTGTGTTTTGTATAGAGTCAGCAATATTTTATTATTGCTTCCCATACAATGTATTAATCCCTTCATGCTTTCACAATTTAAGAATATTGCTAGTTGGACATTTGGTCAAATGAATTAAAAATATAATCTATTTTCCAGGGTTTTATTTTAGGTCCTGATATCCATAAGAAGGCATTTGTGTAGTTTTAAGTTCCAAAAACCAACTCTATCCAGATTTACCAGTGCATTTTCCAGTGCCTCTCCTGAGCTTTACCTAGTACAGGTAGTTTTAGTGACTGTGTCTTTAAGGCTCATTGACATCAACGAACCTCGGTTCTGATTAGCTGACTAGCTCCAACTGAATGCCTTCAGTTCTGAGCGCTTTGATTTGTTCCGGCTACGAGTTGGGCTGCGTTGAAGCAAACCAGTGCATCGTTGTGATGTCACTACTTTATGGAATTCCATATGGCTCATTTAAACCTTTTTTTATTCATATGGATTGTGTGGATTCATTTCGGCACTCTGCCCTTTGATACTTTCAGTGTTTTTTTGACTCCTTCAACACCTTTTATAACATTTTCCTCAATATTGAGACCATTAAGTAAGGATAAAACATTACAAGTTCTGGGTTGTTCCTTAAAAGTTAAGAATAAGAACTTTGCAGTTGGCTTGAATCGAGGCAAAGTCCAGGTGCTGATTCAGTATTTTCTTATTAATCACTGAATCAGGCCGTTTTAGAAGTTTAATTATCATAATATAGTTGTGGGCATGAAGCAGGTTGACCCCAGACATGAGTGAAATTCAGTGACTTGCCAAAGTGTAATGTTAAGTTGATATTTTACCCATCAATATTTTCTTCTGTCTGATGGCTTTCATTGTCTGCTCTGAGGCTATCACATGCCATACTGTAGGTTTTGTTTTGCCGTTGTATTGGTAATCATTAATTTACAACTGAATGTTCATGCACTCACACATGAAATGGTACAAAGCTTTATTGATTCACAAGTTAGGATCATGTTGAAGCCTATAGAAGGGTTATTATATTGGCTGTCACGACCACATACGTTTGATGTAAATCACATGACTCCGGCCATTTACAGGTCTGGAGAAGTATTTGACTTGTTAGCTTGTGTGCAGATTTGTGTGGATTACATATAGCCAAGGTTCTTGTTATAACTGATTTCCACCCAAAAATCCCCCAGATTTGGATTGTCTGTATGTGAGGCTGCTTGGAATGGTGAGTGGGTAGACTTTTAGTTGTGAATTTGAAAGGGGGCATGGCCGCGGAGAAAAGCTGGTGGTACAAGGGAGTTAATGTAATTTTCCCTGATGCAATAAAGGAAGCAAATTCCTCAGGACTCCTCATTTTTTGTAGCAGAAACCAGCTTGTTAAGTTGGGTGTTATTCCAAGGTTGTTCACGAGTGAACGGTGCAGCTACAGCTAACTAGCTATTATTAGCTGCTTTGGCCCTGGAATCAAAAAGGAATAGTGGTTTGGTTCTCCTGAAGTCTCCCAACTATGGTTTTGTGAAAAGAATACCAATTTTAGCCTGACTCATGTCATCGGTGAAGTCATAAAATGCATAGAAGTTGTTTTGTCACCGTATATTATAAAATGTTATAAGTTAAGGAACTGTTGTTGCTAAAGCAATGCTATCATAAAATTGTTTATACAAATAGAACTGTGAGTTTTATTGTTTTTGCTGTTAGAAAGGTTTGAATGGAAATAAACGCACTCTCGCAGTGCAGCTTAAGGGATTAAACAAGATTCCTTATTATTTTGTATTAGAATGACTTTGTCATTATTACGTCAATGTTAGCTCTTTTTCACTGTGCGAACGCCATTAAATGTGCAGTTGAAATAACAGACGCAAGTCTATGGTTGAAAGAAAGGACAATGTTTAAAATAAAAATTAAAATAATGATTCATCCTGGAAACTGTATTATCCGATTTTCACCCGGTTTTTAAAATGAAAAGTAAATTCCCAATTCTTTTAATAAAAAATGAACTCCGAAAAAGATGAGCCTGTCAGCCTAATGCAAAGTTCAATGCAATCTCATTAAACCCTTGAATTAATTAGCAGTTATTTTTTATAACTGAGAAGGATGGTAAATAAAATGAAAACAGAATTGTGAGGTTAATATGTCAATTTGTTTTTAAATGCAGTAAGTAAATAATTATACAACCTGTGTTGAACATATTGAATCATGTAAGGTGGTTCAGGTTTTCCCTGAATTGAATTTGGGTTGTATTTTTGAGCATTTCATAGTATTTTGCAAAGATGCACATTGTTAGAAGATAAAAGATAAAACAAGCAAATGGTTGATGCCTTTTCAATGAGAGCAATCTGATTCCTGTCCCTGCTGACTTTACAAAAGAGATGTGGAAGAAAATGGATGTCGCATTATCTTGCTCATCTGGGAGAACATAAGCATATTAACCCAGGCTATTGCAGTGGATCTCGGATGTATAGGACCTAGATTATGCGTATCCTTATTTTTGTCATTGCTTACATTTAGGATTAAATTTTAACTGAAATGCGTGCCAAGAGGAGCAACAGTAAAACATATTTGAGTCTAGAAAAGCAGGAATGCACCCTATGTGGAACATTTTGATTTGGAGAACACAAGGTATCTCTTGGTAACCTGAGCAACCAGCTGTAGTCAGAGTGGCCAAGCTCTGTATAATAATCACAGACTATCATAATCAGAACATTACACAATGGAATAAATAATGCATTTTTAAAATAAAGTGCAAAGCACAATGTAATTATATATAAATAACAAAATAATAATGCTTTTTACTAATGCCATGACAGGTCTTGCTTCTCACAAAATAACTAATGTTATAACTAATATTGAGATGTGCAGGGAATGTCAAAAATATTTTCCAGGGTTCCACATTAAGGTTTTTACCACACTTTCCACTTGCGCAAGTTGGTAAGAAATCAGCTTGGGAAAACTGAGAATGTTAACATGGATAATTGTGTCAATAAAGTTGTACTTATCTGTTTTATTTTATATTCAAAACATTTTAACCGGCACAACACATTGAAAAAGATTTAAATTCTTGCTTGTAAATATTCTGGTTTTAGATATTGCACTATTCGTGACTTGGACTCCAAGTTATATCTGACATGTTACTCGGCATCTGTGCTAATTTGATGGTGCCAAATAGAGATTGGAATACATTTGAATGCCTTGTGAGTGTAACTGTCATTTGTCTGATTGGCTGACCAGTGGCAGACCAGTTTTATTTGTCGAACATCTGGTTTTACTTGCCCCAGGCAGACAATTTTGTTGAGCTCTTTATTCACTAAACTGGCAAAATCAATTGAACATTTTATGAAATGGTACTTTTGAACAAGAAGACAATCTTGGCCAATTATTCTAAACATTTAATATCAGAGAACTGAACTACTCTTCAACTGTAGTAGGGGGCAAAACCAGGCCCAACAAAATGGCAGACATGTTTGCTGTGTCAGGATTATAGAAACTTCTTGGTTTTTCTGGCCCTTAGTAGGCAGACGAAACATGAAATGTTCTCTCAGAAAATGAACAGACACGCCGTGTAGACAATGGGGCCTTTCATGAGCCCCAGAGTGCTGTGGGCAATTAGCACATATCCTTACACCTGCCCACACTTAAAACCTCAGCCATCATGTCAATCCCTTCAGGGTAATCATGCTACAGCTAGCAGACCATGTATTATTATTTGTCCCCTCTTCAATTCAAACCAATAACCTTACATTAAATGTCATATTCCCTTTATTGAGTTTGACATTTAGGGGCTATGCAAAACATCAGGTTGCAACTTTATTAGGGAGACTTGCTCTTCTCTTCAAACCACGGGATGGATGTTGAGATGGATATAATTTGTATAAGCAAGTGATTCATGTTTTCCTTTGATAAGCAGTGTCTGAGTTGCCCAAGCAGCATGATTAGGTTTCAAGCAGGCTGTCTGAATGCATTGCTGTAATTGATTTATGCTTTCTTTCATATCTCTAATGAACTTGTATTGTTTTGCAGGAAGGGGATAAGAGGGGAGTAGAAGCCACCCCCAACCCACAGTGAGGATCCAGCAGAGGAGGACAAGGGAACCGGCCAGTCCAGAAAAAGCCATGGGTGCACACCTCTTCTAACCTCACCCCCCTTTCTCTCCCGCTCAGATGGGAGTAGAACGATAGCCCTGCTAGAAAATACTTTGCTGAATGTGATAAGGCAATGAGAGGGGGGATATAATGGCAAAGAACAAGGAACCCCGCCCCCCGACGTACGCTGTGAGCGTGGTGGGGCTCTCAGGGACTGAAAAAGAGAAAGGCAGCTGTGGAGTGGGCAAATCGTGCCTGTGCAACAGGTACGTACGTCCCAAAGCAGACGATTATTACATGGAGCACACCTCTGTGTTGAGCACAATAGACTTTGGAGGGCGTGTGGTGAACAATGACCACTTCCTGTACTGGGGCGAAGTGCCGCACAGGGGCGATGACGGCCTGGAATGCAAAATCCAGGTCATCGAACAGACTGAATTTATCGATGACCAGACTTTCCTGCCCCATCGCAGCACAAACCTACAGCCCTACACCAAACGGGCCGCAGCCTCTAAGCTTCAGTCTGCCGAGAAATTGATGTACATTTGCACAGACCAGCTAGGCTTGGAGCAGGACTTTGACCAGAAGCAGATGCCTGATGGGAAACTGAATATTGACGGCTTTGTCCTATGCATAGATGTCAGCAAGGGCTGCAATAGAAAATTTGATGACCAGATGAAATTTGTCAATAGCTTGTACTCACAAATGTCAAAGTCAAAAAAGCCCATCATCATTGCTGCCACAAAGTGTGACGAGTGTGTGGAGCAGTATCTGAGGGACCTCCAGGCCTATGCATCCAACAAAAAGAACTTGTTGGTGGTGGAGACATCTGCCAGGTACTGCATTAATGTGGAACTGTGCTTTCAAGCACTGACCCAGCAGATGGATAAAAAAAGCGGGAAACCCAAAACCATTCCTTATTTGGATGCGTATAAGTTTCAGAGACAGCAGGTGACCACGGTCACTGACAAGTTTGTGAAGCTCATTGTGCAGACGGTCAAAGATTATCACACAACCTGGAAAGCTGTGAGTAATAAGTTAAAAAACCACCCAGACTATGAGGAATACATCAACTTGGAAGGCACCAAGAAGGCCAGAAACACGTTTTCTAAGCACATAGAACAGCTAAAGCAGGAGCATATCAAGAAACGGAGAGATGAATTTCTTTCCAACCTGCCAAAAATTCTCAATAACTTGCTCAACAACCTGGAGGAAGTCGAGAAGCTGAGCTGGCCTGAAGCTCAGACCCTTCTAAAGACCAGAGCGGAGTTTCAATTCTGGTTTGTAGATCTGGAGCACACCCCCTGGGACGAGACGGACCACATTGACAAAGTCAATGACAGAAGAGTGCCCTTTGATCTTCTCAGAACTGCAGAAGGTGAGAGGATTTTTCAAAGCCATGTCCAGCATTTGATTTCTGAGAAAAGGAGGGTGGAGATGAAAGAGAAGTTCAAGAAGACCCTGGAACGGGTGCATTTTATCAGCCCGGGTCAGCCCTGGGAAGAGGTCATGTGTTTTGTCATGGAAGATGAAGCCTACAAGTATATCAGCGAAACTGATCGCAGGGATGTTTACAGTCGGCACCAACGGGAAATAGTTGAAAGAGCCAAAGAGGAATTTCAGGAAATGCTTTTTGAACATGCCGAGCTGTTTTATGACCTAGATTTGAATGCCACCCCCAGTTATGACAAAATGAGCGAGATCCACACAGTACTCAATGAGGAGCCTAGATACAGAGCCTTGCAGAAGCTAGCTCCTGATAGAGAGTCCCTCTTACTTAAGCACATCGGGTTTGTCTATCACCCCACTAAAGAGACCTGCCTCAGCGGCCAAAGCTGCGTGGACATGAAGGTGGAGCAGATTCTTGCGAACAGGCTGGTGCAGCTAGACCATGGCCGATCTAATCTGTACCACCATAGTGCCAACATTGATAAAGTCAATCTGTGTCTCCTGGGCAGGGAAGGTCTTGCACAGGAGCTGGCTAATGAGATCAGAGCGCAGTCGACAGATGACGAGTACACGCTGGATGGGAAAATCTATGAACTGGACCTCTTCCCCATTGATGTCAATTCAGCGTTGGTTTTGAGCCATTCCTGGCCATCGACCTTCAAACCTCATGGTTGTATCTGTGTCTTCAGCTCCATAGAGTCCCTAAATTTTATTGGTGACTGTGTGGGCAGGATCCGTGCTGAGATTAGTCAAAACAGGAGGGACAGATATGCACCCCCCATGCCATTTATTTTAATCTTAGCTAACCAGAGAGACAGCATTTGCAAAAACATGCCTATCAGGCATCAGGGCCAACAGCTAGCTAATAAGCTACAGTGTACCTTTGTAGATATACCCTCGGGTACCTTTCCAAGGAAGTTTAATGAATCCCAGATAAAACAGGCCCTTAGAGGAGTACTAGAAGGACTAAAGCACAACTTTGATGTAATGAGCCCTCTTCCCTCTATCAAAGACTTGTCAGAGACTGACTTGAGGATTGTTATGTGTGCCATGTGTGGAGATCCATTCAGTGTAGACCTCATTCTCTCACCTTTCCTGGACTCCCATTCTTGCAGTGCTGGTCAGCCTGGTCAGAGCAACACTCTGGTCCTGGATAAGATCATTGGGGACAGTCGCCGGCGGATACAGATCACAGTCCTCTCCTACCACTCATCGATTGGAATCCGGAAAGATGAGCTGGTCCACGGCTACATCCTTGTCTACTCGGCCAAGCGCAAGTCCTCCATGGCCATGCTGAGGGCCTTCTTGGCTGAGGTCCAGGACGTCATCCCCGTTCAAATGGTGGTCATCACTGACAGCCAGGTTGACTTCTTTGAGAACGAGGCCATCAAAGAACTCATGACTGAGGGGGAGCACATTGCCACCGAGATTGCAGCCAAATTCACAGCACTCTACTCGCTATCCCAGTACCACCGACAGACGGAGGTATTTACACCATTTTTCAATGAAGTTCTGGAGAAGAAGCTGAGTATTGAAGGCTCCTTCATGTTCGACAACACCCGCGATGGCTCTGGCGCTAGTGAAGATGTCTTCCCACAGTCGCCTCACAGCCACTCGCCTGCGTACCCATATTACCCTGACTCGGAGGATGACACGGAGGCTCCGCCTCCATATAGTCCCATTGGTGATGATGTGCAGCTTCTGCCCACACCGAGTGAACGCACAAAGTACCGGATTGATCTGGAAGGGAATGAGTACCCCATCCACAGCACACCAGTGGGTGACCACGAGCGGAACCACAAAGTGCCACCTCCTGTCAGGCCAAAACCGGTTCTACCTAAACCTAATGTGAAGAAGCTTGACCCCAACCTTCTGAAAACTATTGAGGCGGGGATGAGGAGCACCCGAAGGACACGTGCCCATGGTGACGACATAGAGCCATCCGACAACTACGCTGAACCAGTCGACACACTGAAGTCAAAGGGCTTCAATGATGACATTTATGCAGTCCCTGATGACACCCTGAGCCGTGCCAAGATGCGAAACTTTGGCGGGTTGCACGGTCCACATGGGGACGAGGAGAATGGCTTTGATCGCATGTCCAAGCTGCAGGTGGGCAGGAGGCCGTCCAAATACAAGCACCGCTCCAAGATCCTCTTCAGCAAAACTAAAGCTTACCACCGGCGAGCCCACTCGGACGTCAGCGACGATGACTCGGGTCCTGCGCTACAGAAGAAAAAGAAGGGCAGAGGTCACCGGGGCAGTGAGGAGGACCCCCTGCTGTCACCTGTTGATGCCTGGAAGGGAGGGATCGACAACCCTGCCATCACTTCTGATCCCGAGCAGGACGACAAGAAGATGAAGAAAAAGAAGCCACCAAAGACAAAGGAACCCAAAAAGGTCAGTTTTTTTTAAATTCAATTTTGTTTCCTCCATCAGTTTCACAGTTATTTAATCTTTGCTTTGTTTACGTTCACGCTCTTGTTATTTTGGAATGTGAAGAATATGATGCACATCAGAGGAAAGGTACACAGTGCTAAGAATTGTCATTTAGATAAGATAAGATAATTTGGCACAGATGGCAAAACACATTTTTTGTCCACATTCCACATTAAAATCCACTGATGAATTGAAACAGTGAAAATATCTGTGCTTTGTAGGATCCTCGGCAACTGTTGAACAAAAAAAATACCAGAATGGTGGAATAGAAATGTATTCTAGTAAGCATTGGTTGTCTCTTCCCTTGAAAGTAGTTCAATTTGAACCTCAATCACACCTGTTTCAAAACCAGTCTCAATGCCATTTTGCAGGTCAATTCCATTTTGCAACCCGTACAAAAATGATCATCAAAAAAAAATTTGGGGTGGAAAAGTGGCTATTTAAATCTAATGGATCCCAACACAAGACCATTCATTCTGTCTGTAATTCGGAGGCATGCCCTAGAGCAAAGTACAATTTCATGTGCAAAGGCTACAACAAAGATAAGGACTAGGGCCTATTCGATTAATGGTTTATATCTAAAACGGTTGTTATACAGCACAATGCAAAAGAATGATCTACATCTGTACTCAACCTGCTCTAGCAGAATGGCCTGCAGCGGTACCAACACACCTGGATGAAATTATGCACTCACTGCATTATTTATTAATTTGGATCAATTTGTAAAGATTTGTTTTCAATTTGACATTAAAGAGTATTATTCTGTTGATCAGTGCCAAATTAAATCTATTGTAATGCATTGTGTTGTAAAACAGTGAAACATGGAGAACTCCAAGGGGGGTTAATACATTTTATAGTCACTGTAGGTTGGTGTACATAAATAGAAAACTTTGGCAGCTATGTCAGAATTTATTAGGCTAGTCATTAACTAGCAGGCAAGCTTACAGCTAGGCTTTTAAA